>NC_044036.1:126609112-126909112 GCF_901765095.1 Microcaecilia unicolor
AAATATTTCCTTAATTATTACTTCGAAAGGAGTGAAGCCGTGAAAACTGGGATTGCTTTAATCAGTGAGATTGAATTAGAGACTTGAGTATATGTATTGTTAAATAATTTCTGTTTTTAAAAGAGAGAGAATGTAATCAGATGTTTTATTTCTAACTAAAACTGGACAATAAGTATGTTCTCATGAAATGAATTGACTTATGCCGTATTTGGTCTTGAGGAAGCCAACCAGTGATCAATGTGGAATAATGTAATAGATGAGTAATATCTGGGGATAATCAGGTTAATACCATGTTTTCTTTTTTCTGTTTACTGTTTAATTGATCTCCTTATCTTATTTCACTCTCCCTATTTTTCTTCACTTTGTGGTCTAAGAAAGAGAAAGATTATATATAATCCATATATCTAGTTGGGATTGTTTTCTTCTTATATTGTATTAATGTGCAATCATCTCTGTAAAAAAAAAAAAACACTTCACCCCCTATAATGTACCGTTCCCTTGGATTCTTGAACCCCAAGTGCATGACCCTGGATTTCTTAGCATTAAATCTTAGTTGCCAATTTTCGGACCATTCTTCAAGCTTCACTAGAATCTTTTTTTATACCATCCACACCATCCGGGGTGTCTACCCTATTACAAAGTTTGGTATCATCCACAAAGAAACAAACCTTACCAGACAGTCCTTCTGCAATGTCACTGACGAAGATGTTAAAAAGACCGGCCGAGGACTGAACCCTGCAGTACACCACAAGAGGCCCTTTGCTCAAAGCAAGTTCCATTTACCATTATCCTCTGTCTCCTTCCACTTAACCAGTTTTTAACCCAGTCAGTCACTTTAGGTCCCATACCGAGGGCACTCTGTATATTTATCAGTCGCATGTGCAGGACCATGTCAAAGACTTTGCTAAAATCCAAGTACACCACATCTAGAACCCCTCCCACGTCCAACCGTTTGGTTACCCAGTCAATGAAATTAGTCAGATTCATCTGATACAACCTTCCTCTTGTGAAGCCATGCTGCCTTGGGTCCTGTGGACCATTTGATTTGAGAAACCTCACGATCCTCCATTTTAGTAGCATTTCCATTAGTTTACTCAAAACAGTGGTCAGACTGACAGGTCTGTAATTCCCAACCTCCTCCTTACTTCTGCTTTTGTGCAGAGGGATCACATCTGCCCTTCTCCAGTCCTCCGGGACCATTCCAAACTCTAAGGAAGCATTGAAGAGGTCAGACAGCGGTTCTGCCAGAACATCTCTGAGTTCCCTGAGTACCCTTGGATGTATCCCATCAGGCCTCACACTTTGTCTACTTTTAGTTTAGCCAGCTCCTCCTGAACAGAGTCTTCTGGAACTTGTTTCTGGTCTATCATACATCTATCCCATTTAGCATTTGTTTTCTGCGGTCCTACCCCCGGCCTTTTGTCTGTGAACACAGAACAGAAATAATTGTTAAGCAGTTCAGCTTTATCCTTATCAGCTTCTACATATTGCTCCCCCTCAGCTTTGAGTCTCACAATGCTATTATGGCACTTTCTACTGTCATTTATATACCTGAAAAATGTCTTGTCCCTCAATTTTACTATATTGGCTATCCTTTCTTCCATTTGCTTACTCGCATTCCTGACTGCTTTTCCAGCTTCTCTGAGCTTTTTGAGGTATTTTTGCCTGCCCTCTTTCGGAGTCATTTTGTAATGTATGAAGGCTAACCTTCTTTCCCTTAACTTTTTAGCTACTATGTTCGAGATCCAGAGTGGCCTTCGTTTCCTCTTACTTTTATGTAGTTTCTAACATAAAGGTTTGTTGCATTTAAAATAGCTCCTTTCAGTTTTGCCCAATGCTGTTCTACAGCTGTTCCCATCCAACTAACTCTTTCCTGAGAAATTCCCCCATCTCATCAAAATTAGTTCTTTTGAAATCTAGACCCTTCAATCTTAAATAAGCCCTCTCCTCCTCTGTCTTAATATTGAACCACACCATTCTGTGGTCACTAGATAGATGCCAGATGATCTCCCACCATAACATCAGAAACATTTTCCCCATTTGTAAGCACCAGGTCTAGGATAGCTCTGTCCCGCGCCACTTCCTTTACTGGATGGCTCCAACCCACGCTGGTTCCTTTGCTGAAACAATTCTTCCTGTAGAGAATCCAATATCTCTTTTTTCTGACATCCCAATCGACATCTGGCATGTTGACTTCACAGAAGGTTTTTTTCCAAGCTTTCCCTGTGTCCGAGTGTAATAGTGATCAAGCGTTTGCTGAACCAGGGATGAAATTCTGGCTGGTGACAGCAAGATCTTAACAATCCCTCTCCTTTTAGTATGAGGCATTATGCACCAAGGAAATCAAATACTATGGCAGCAAAAGCAAAGACCACTCAGATCACCCAACCTTCAGGTTGCCATCTTGGCCACTCCTCCTCCCACTCAACTACTGTTTAATAATATTTTACAGAGGGGATGTATCATGAGCAGAGAGTGGGCATTTGGAATTAACACAAGAGCATTTAGGACCAGATTTGGTAAATGGTGTCCAAAATTAGGTGCCGTTAAGATCTGTGCTAAGCACCTACTCTATAAAGGTCACATAGTGCTAATCAACCTTTTACAGAATAGCACTTAGCACAGATCCCCACACCAAACTTTGGGCATGAGGACTTACGCCTACTGAAAATTGTGTAAATCTCCGCACCCAACCGGTGGCAGTTGGGTACATAAATCCAAGTCTTCTATAACATTGTGCTTAATTTCTGGGAATGACCCATACCTGCCTACAACCATGCCCCTTTTTTCAGTTGGGCAGTATGAAATTTAGGTGTGCATGTTATAGAATAGGGCATAGGGCAGATATGCGCATAACATCTAATTACTGCCTAGTGCCAATTAACCCCAATTAATGCCAATAAATGGTTATCACTTAATTGACTAATTATTTTATGCATATCTGGGATCCATGCGCAAATTTGGGTGCCCAACTTTGGCGACATAAAGAATCAGGAATTTCCTCCTCCTAAATTGATGGTGGTACGTGCTCCTGTGTTATTTATTTATTTATGCAGGTGCTGTACCTTAATGAGAACATTAGTGCATGACTTCCAAAAATTAAAAAAGAAAGAAAATACCTGACTTTAATGCCACTGTAAATCAGGGCTTAGTGTACTGGAAAGTCCTACATTAGAACATGCTAAGCCCTGATTTCACTGTACCTTTGTAGCAGGGCCCTGAGTTCAATTTTCAGTGTAGGTCCTCATTTTAGCATATGTGCATTTAATTTTATTCTATTTTTTTCCATCAACTTCCTTCTAGACTTACTTTCAGAAAGCATTCTCCCTTTCATTCATTTACTATCACTGTAAAACGTAAATTTCTCTTGCTGGAATTCACTTAAAATGTTAGCTTGGGTAAGGAAAATTTGATTATCACACAATCTTTCCTTCTTGGGCAGATTGCAGTTATTAATCAATTTTCCTTTCCCAGTAGTTTTTCCACTGAAGCGATAGCATGCCAAGCCATATACTCTGCTGTGCTCCAGAACAGTTTCAGAACTGCCAAACTTTAAGATATACTTCAGCTCAAATGTTCTTAAAAAGTTTGCTTAGCTATGTTTTCTATTTAAATTCACATCAAAAACACACTTCCCAAGTTTCCTCACATACTACACAGTACTTTCATTTTACCACAAGCAAAACAGCTAAAATAAAATATTCTTTTTCAAAATATAATATACCGTATTTTTCGGACTATAAGACGCACTTTTTCCCCCAAAATTTGGGAGGAAAATGGGGGGTGCGTCTTATAGTCCGAAGGTAGCGTTTTTGGACCTCCGTCCCGTACTTACACGATTCCATGTTCCCTGGTGGTCTAGTGATGTTGGGCAGGAAAGAGCCCCCTCTTTCCTGCCCATCGCGCTGCTCTCCGTGCTCCTCAATGCTTTCTGACGGTCTCGGCCATTTTGAATCTCGCCGAGACCGTCAGAAAGCATTGAGGAGCACGGAGAGCAGCGCGATGGGCAGGAAAGAGGGGGCTCTTTCCTGCCCCGACGTCACTAGACCACCAGGGAACATGGAATCGTGTAAGTACGGGACGGAGGTCCAAAACTCGGACAAGACGCACCGGAGCACCTAGGTTTTAGAGGAGGGAAAAAGGAAAGGTGCGTCTTATGGTCCGGTGCGTCTTATAGTCCGAAAAATACGGTAAACAGAAAGGACTAAGAGGCCCTTTTACTAAGCCTTGTAAGCATCTACACGCACCAAAATGGAGTTACCGCCCGACTACTGCGTGGCTCTTGTAGTAATTTCATTTTTGGCCCATGTCCGATATGCATGTCTGAAAAATCTGTTTAATTTTTGGGCACATAATGGATGCACGCCAAGTGGCATTTGACGCGCGTAGATCATTACTGCCTGGATTCTTTACCGTTAGATCAATGGCTGGCGGTAAGGTCTCAGACCTAAAATGGACGCGTGGCAATTTTGATTTTGCCATATGTCCATTTTCAGCAAAAAAAAGAGGCTTTTTTTCAGGCACGCTAAAAAATGGATCGGCGCGTGCCCAAAACCCATGCCTACACTACTGCAAATCAGTTTTCAGTGCGACTTTGTAAAAGGACCCCTTAATTCAATAAAGGGCACCTAAAAATCATTGCCAAAAAATAGCATTTAGCGCTATTCTATAAATAGAGCTCAAAGTTAGGTGTCATTTATCAAATAGCACTTAGTGCCGGGACTACTTTTAGATGTGATCATTTACACCAACAAATCCCTGGTATAAATTCTCGTGCCTAAATTAGGTGCGGCTCCCCTTTATTCTGTAACAGTATGCACAAATTGTACAAACGCTCCTGATCCTCCCATGAACCTCCTATGACTGTGCTCTCTTTTTGGATCTTTGTGTAAATTTTATTCACAGATCCAGCTGCTTAAATTTACATGTGTAAATTTTTATTAATGTCAATTAGCACACAATAATTGATTGTTAGGACCAAATTATCGGTGCTAATTGGCTCATTCTTAAATTAAATTGTGCACGCAAATTGGGTGCATGCCCAAATTTGCATACGCAATTTTTAGTACCATTTATAGAATTTGGGGCTGGTGCATTGCCTTTAAACAATACAATTCCCATCACTCCATTCTCCACCAGCCAAAATATTACCAAACCATTATTTTTGAAAGCAACACCTGCCCCAATCCCCTAAAAAAAAAAAAAAAAAAATCTCCAGCACAGCCCAATTATCACTATTAACCTCCTAGCATCAACAATAAATATACCATGGTTATGAGCAATTCTTCCTCCTTCCATCAGGTTATTACCACAGAGCTATCAGGGTTAATCCAATCAGGAGTTAACATGTGGGTCGGGTTCTGAAAGGGGGGGGGGAAAGGGAGGCTGGGAGGCTTGGATGGACTTGCAGGTAGAGGTAGGCAGGAGGGATCTGGGTAGCAAAGGGGAAGTAGTAAGGTTAAGGGGAGGGGTAGAGGTAGGTAGTGAGAGGGAGGGCTGAGAGGCGGAAAAAGGGCTGGCCACTGGAGTCAGGAAGAGAGGGGTGGCACAGTTGCAATCTCTATTTTTACCTCTTTTGCAGACTGCTCCAGGAGTTCAACTGCCCCACCCGCCGCAACTGTAGGGAGGTAAGCATCATGTCATAGCATTTGGCGGTGGGTACTAGCCTGACAGGGCACACAGTAGTATATTTCAGACCAAAGCAAACTTCAATAGTGGTCACATGTGAAGTGTTTTCACATGCTAGCAGTAGCATGGATGAAGTCAGAAACAGGAGCAGTCCCCCTCTTGTACAGAGGGGGCCCAGTGCCAGAGCAACAGAAGGTCAGTGGTGCCTACCTCATAGATTGGTATGGGGAGGAGTGGCCTAGTGGTTAGGGTGATGGACTTTGGTCCTGAGGAACTGAGTTCGATTCACACTTCAGGCACAGGCAGCTCCTTGTGACTCTGGGCAAGTCACTTAACCCTCCATTGCCCCATGTAAGCCGCATTGAGCCTGCCATGAGTGGGAAAGCGCGGGGTACAAAATGTAACAAAAAAAAAAAAAAGAGAGAGTCAATGGTTAAGAAGGAGAAGGCTTTTAATGCAACCCCTCCTCAAGGGCCTGATGATAGTGCTTCAGCATTTCTATGGTATATGCCACAGGTGAGTAAGGTAATCACAGTGGGAGCTGTGTGACTAAAGGCTATAGCATATGCAAGTATTGGAACGCTGTGGCCATAATAAATTCCACACTTTCTCAAATAATTTGTCAAGTGTTGCTACCTCGATAGTTCATTGGGATGAATTAAAAGTGCCAAGTGCCGCCTGCCCTGTTTGAGTAAGCTTAGGTAATGAATATTTGATTATCACACAATCTTTCCTTCTTGGGCAGATAGTAGTTATTAATCAATTTTCTTTTCCTGTAGCGATAGCATGCCAAGCCAATATACTCTGCTGTGCGCCAGAACAGTTTCAGAACTGCCAAGCTTTAAAAATACCAGTTCAAATTTTCTTAAAAAATTTGCTTAGCTATAATGTTTTCTATTTAAATTCACTTCAGAAACACATTTCCCAAGTTTCCTCACATACTGCACAGTACTTTAATTTCACTACAAGCAAAATGGCTAAAATACAATGTTTTTTCTCAAAACATCATATAGGCACATAGGACCAAATTCATAAATGGTGCCTAAAAATTGGCGCTAAAATATAGCACTTAGAGCTATTCTATAAACAGAGCTCAAAGCTATGTGCCATTTATAAAATAGCGCTTAGCGCTGTGAACAACAACAACTTTTAGATGTCACCATTTACACCAACAAAACCCTGGTATAAATTTCCATGACTAAATTAGGTGTGGCTCCCCTTTATTCTGTAAAAGTGTGCACAAATTGTATGAACGCTCCTGATCCACCCATGAGGCTACGCTGTCTTTTTGGATCTGTGTGTAAATTTTATGCATGGATCTGGCTACCTAAATTTACATGTGTAAAGTTTTATGTCAATTAGCACCAATAATTGATTGTTAGGGCCCACTTATGGGTGCTAATTGGCTCATTATTCAATTAAATTGTGCACTCAAATTGTGTGCATGCCTGAATTTGCATGCACAATTTTAGTGCCATTTATAGAATTTGTGGAATAGTGTATTGCCTTTAAACAATACAAATGCCATCACTCCACTCTCCACCCACCAAAATATCACCAAACCATTACTTAAAAAGAACAGTGCAGTGTGCTTTAATACAAAAATAGTAAGTGCATAATATGGAATGCATATTGTGTTGTGGGATAAAACACATTTTTTACATATGTGTTTGGTGTAGTGAGACAAAGAAAAAAATCAAATACAGTTTAAATAAGGAGCACATGTCTAATAGGAATTGACAAAAGGTATCATCTATAGTCAGCTCGGCCTTCTCAAAGGCTAAGAGCCTCTCTGTATATAGGCTTATAAAAGTACCTCGTGGGCACCACTATAGTGATGCTTTAGATAAATTGGAATTTGGTGCTAATGTACAATTCCAAAGCTGTGTAATAGTATCTAGCAAATAAAGTTGAAAAACTATTCTCACTAAAGAATGAGGTGCCGTCTTTTGGTGTTGAATATATCAATAATTCTGTCATAGTCCAATGAATCATACAGTCTCTTTCAAATGATAGCAGTGACAGATTATGGAGGCAACTGGTGAGCACTGAGGCTTTTGATGCCATTTTGATCCTGTTTACAGTTGAAAACAATCATTCCACAGTGCAAGTTGACATCGGCAGAGTGATAAAGTACTTAAAGGGCACTGACATTTGGGAAAATGTCCACATTGCAGTGTCTAGTACTTTGATTCAGTGGCGTTCCTAGGCTGCCTGACACCCGGGGCGGATCGCCGATGGGCCCCCTGGCGAAATTACACCCCCCCCGGGTGCATTTTTACCTGCGGGGGGGGGGGGTAGCGCGCGCCTGTTGGCCGAGTCCACTCGTTCCCTCCCTGCTGCTTGTGTCTGATCGTTCAAGTTCAAGGCATTGTCTATCAGGATGGAGTTGTTTCTGTACTTCCAAAAAATAAGCATGCCTATATGTACCTGTCATAAAACCTTGCAAGGAGTTCAGAATTTCAAAAAATGTGCTAACAGAGGGACATGCTTTAGATGCTGTGCAGAGAACCAGATTGAGGCGATGAGAATTACAGTGTACATAAACAGCCCGCCGAAACATGCGTTTCAAAATGACATGAACACCTCCTTTGTTTCCAGAAATCACAGATGTTCCATCAAAGCTGAAGCCAACACATAAAAACTCTGGATCTAATTCAAGCACTTTTATGATTTATCAGAAATCCCATTTGCTGTCATGTCTGCAGTATCAACAAATCCAAATGCCCTTTCCTTTATACCCTTTGTACTACTACTTATCATTTCTAAAGCACTACTAGATGTATGCAGCGCTGTACACTTGAACATGAAGAGACAGTCCCTGTTCAACAGAGCTTACAATCTAATTAGGACAGACAAACAGGACAAACAAGAGATAAGGAATATTAAGTGAGGATGATAAAATAAGGGTTCTGAACAACAGTGAATAAGGGTTAGGCGTTAAAAGCCCATCAAAAAGGTGGGCTTTTAGCTTAGATTTGAAGACAGCCAGAGATGGAGCTTGACGTACCGGCTCAGGAAGTCTATTCCAGGCATATGGTGCAGCAAGATAAAAGGAACGGAGTCTGGAGTTAGCAGTGGAGGAGAAGGGTGCAGATAAAAGAGATTTACCCAGTGAATGGAGTTCCCGGGGAGGAATGTAGGGAGAGATGAGAGTGGAGAGGTACTGAGGAGCTGCAGGGTTAATGCACTTATAGGTCAATAGAAGGAGTTTGAACTGTATGCGGACACAGATAGGAAGCCAGTGAAGTGACTAGAGGAGAGGGCAATTATGAGCATAACGACGCTGGCGGAATATTAGTTGTGCAGCAGAAGTTTTAACAGATTGAAGAGGAGAGAGATGGCTAAGTGGGAGACCTGTGAGAAGCAAGTTGCAATAGTCTAAGCGAGAGGTGATAAGAGTGTGGATGAGGGTTCTGGTAGTGTGCTCAGAAAGGAAAGGGCGAATTTTGGTGATATCATGGAGAAAGAAATGACAGGCTTTAGCAGTCTGCTGAATATGTGCAGAGAAGGAGACAGAGGAGTCGAAGATGACCCAAGGTTACGAGCTGATGAGACAGGAAAGACGAGAGTGTTATCCACAGAAATAGAGAATGGGGGAGGAGGAGAGGTTGGTTTAGGGGGAAAGATGAAAGCTCAGTCTTGGTCATGTTTAGTTTCAGATTGGCGCTGAGGCATCCAGGCAGCAATGTCAGACAGGCAGGCTGATACTTTAGCTGGATTTGGCTGAGATTCTGGTGTGGAGAAGTAGATCTGGGAGTCATCAGCGTAAAGATGATATGAAAACCATGGGATGAGATCAGAGTACCAAGGAAGAAGATAGATGGAGAAAGAAGAGGTCCCAGGACAGATCCCTGAAGTACATCAACTGACAGTGAGATAGAAGTGGAGGAGGATCCACTAGAGTATCACTAAAGGTATGCTGGCAGAGATAAGAAGAAAACCAGGAAAGAACAGAGCCCTGAAATCCAAGTGAGGACAGCGTATCAAGGATTAGGCTGTGATCAACAGTGTCAAAGCAGCAGATAGATCAAGGAGGATGAGGATAGAATCGAGACCTTTGGATCTGGCCAGCAACAGATCATTGGAGACTTTAGCAAGCGCAGTTTCAGTTGAATGAAGGGGGCGAAAGCCAGATTGAAGTGGATCAAGAATAGCTTCAGATGAAAGAAATCAAGGCAACGGCGGTGAACAGCATGTACAAGTATCTTGGATAGGAAATGGAGGAGGGAGATGGGGCGATAGTTGGAAGGGCAGGTAGGGTCCAATGAAGGTTTTTAAGGAGTGGTGTGACTACGGCATGTTTGAAGGCATCAGGAACAGTCGCAGTGGACAGTGAAAGATTGAGGATATGACATATAAAAGGGATGACAGTAGGAGAGATAGTGTTAAGTAGATGGGTGGGAATAGGATCAGAGGAAAGGTAGTAGTACCTGACATACTGCAACAAACTCACGTTTAGAAAGATCTTTGCATTCATCACCCAGAATTGCATAGTATGAATTATTGGTTTCATGTATTTCGGATTTTAGCTTTACTCTGTGCACTTTAAGTGAACTGCGCTTAAAACTGGGTGGGCAGGCCTGAGCCGAGATTGGATGGGCCTGGGCCGCCCATAGCTATGCCCCTGCCTGATACAGCTCTTTATCATGTTCCAACCCTCTTCTTTGCAGGCCACAAACTGCTGCTACCATGCAGTTCTACTCCGGATGCAGTCTGCATGGTGCCATTTTTCCTAGGATTTCAAATGCTACCACCCCCAAAGAAATCATGGCTCAGCTCCTGGACATTGCCTTCACCTGCAGTTTCAGTGATGCTCTTTTTGGCAATAGCAATCTCACTCATAGCTTTGCTACCTCATGGTAATGCATTTATATCAGAACTCAACAGGCTGTATCACATGATCTTTCCTGCCACTAGCCCTGCTGCCTCTAACACCTCTGCCTTCCTTTCTGTCTTGATGCTCATCCTGGCCACTGCACACCCCCTCTGAGCAATCAAAATCCCCACAGGTAATTTTTTTCTTATAATTTACAGATAGAAGACTAGTGCCTTGAGCAGCATTTAAGCAACATGTTTTCTTCATTATTATATGTATGAACAAAAGTGAGAAAACTAACTAGTGAGGATTAAGATAGAAAGTACACTTTGCATGAAAAGTATCACAAAATGTTTGAATAGTGAACTTTTCCAAAGTCATTTTGTAAAGTACTGTAGCCAGAATAAACTTTTATGTGATATCCATTTTGCATTAAAATATATATAAATTTGGCATTAATGAGCTCCTACAATACAAAATCATGCAAATCAGCTAATTATTACATAGCAATGTGTAAACAACTGCCTGCAAAAGCCTTCATAGGCCATGTTTGCTGCAAAAAAGTAACTATAGTTCAAGAGATGTAGCAGTTTTCTAGAAATTGCCAAAAAGAAGTGCTTTCATGCTGTGATACAGAAAAATTAAAGAAAGCACTGAGGGGTCCTTTTACTAAGGTGCACCGAAAAATGGTCTGTGCTGTTGTAGATGCGTATATTGGATGCATGCAGGTCCATTTTTCAGTGTGCCTGCAAAAAAAGGCCTTTTTTTTTTGGCTGAAAATGGGCATGTGGCAAAATGAAAATTGGTACGTGTCCATTTTGGGCCCATTCACTTAGCGGTAAGGTGTCATGCGTCAGCCTGGTGGTAATTGTCAGTGTGCAGACAATGCCGATTACCGCCCAGTTAGTGCCGCTTGCCGGAAAATAAAATATATTTTCCATCACTCATAAAAAATTAAGTTACCACCCGGGCCACGCGGTAGCCGGGCAGTAGTTCCAAATTGTCATGCGTTGGGCACGCATAGGCGCTTACGCGGCTTAGTAAAAGGGCCCCTGACTCAAATTGGAAGTAATCCTGATCTTCTCCCTGAGGGACCTTCAATCCATGATTTGGCAGTCTTAGCACTAACATTATTCCAATGAGACTACTGCTAGGAGTCAAGCTGCACCATTTTTAAAACACTTTATTTAGAAGTGCACCATTTTGATCTGTGTAGAAATATGCTGTCACTTGCTTTCAGTGAAGTACAGGCCAAGGGCTCAGGCACAGCTAAGAGCTAGACCTCTAAAAAAAAAAAAAAAAAAACATCTGACATGAATTAGGTCACTGCAGCTGAATTAAGCTGAATCTGTTCTCAAAACTGCAGGTGCACAAGGAAATTAACAGGATGGTAATAAAAAGTTGGGACCAAAGATGTTTTGGCTTAGGCAGACCATAATGGGTCAGACTGACTAAAACTGGAACATCCAGGGGGGGGGGGGGGGGGTGGGCTGAAGGGAGACTTGGGACATGGGAACTCAGTGCAATCAAAGGATGTTGATGCCCAGAAGCTATTAACGTGTGAGCTCATTATTGTCACAGATGTTGAAGTTATAGACATGTGAACGCATTGTTAGTGGGGATGTTATATTAGAAAGTGGAAATATAATTATCAACTGATAATATGCAGAGCAAGTGGTGAGAAAGTGAGGTTCCATAGGAATGAATTGTGCCATAAGTGTATAAAAAGGGCACTATCTGAGTTATGGGCAGAGAGACGGCAGAAGGCTGAAGAGTGAGGACAGACTGCACCTGTTGTATGTCACGAAGCGCTGCTCTACTGTGTTCCGATATGAATGGCTAATTGACTGTACTGCCTTTGGGTAAGATACTGATGCTAATAAACTATTTCTTATATCCACTGAATTCTGGGCATCTTACTGATATGGAGCTTGTTAGTTCTCAGCCTGTGTAAGACAGTCGGAGCAGATATGGGGCCACAGTAATTAAGTCAGTACACGGAACATGCAATTCTTTTCAGGGTGGTAGAAATTCTATTGCTTCCCCTGCCCAGAGCCTTTTTACTGACCCAAAAATATACATCTGCCAGGACAGAAATGAGTAAGGATGTTCTGTTCCCATCACTCACAGACCCCCTTGGGGTTAATTCAGGTCAATGGTTTGAAGAAAGGGAATGGGGGGCTGCTATCATTTATGGCATGGGCAGGGTATAAAGGGGGAGAACTTTCCAAACATTCCATGTCAGGGCTGGGACTTCGGAAGAGGGCAACAGGCACATGGGACACTGGGAATTGAAGGTCTCCCCAGAGGATGGGGTCTAAGAGGCCTTTAATTTGAGCCAGAGAGCCTTTAACCTAATGACCCTGCTGTGCAAAGGGGCCTTTTTGATTATGTTTTTCATGTGTTGTTAAAGCCCTAAACACATGAAGCTCATGAGGCTGTGGCAATGTATGAAAAATTCTATGTGAACCTTAGCTAAGGGAATTGATTGGATTGAATTTATGATTTAATACTGCTCATACTAAAGTATCAGAGCAGTTTACAACAAAAAAGTGAATATACAGCATACATCATAATCATACTAAAACTGTATAAATTGAAAGTGCACTATATAAGATTGTAATGATATAGTGGCTACATCATCAATGCAATCAACCTTAGTACTGTTGAAACAAAGAGTCTTCAAAGTTTCAGAAATTTCAGCGTGTATCTTTAGGCGTGCTACATAGAATCTGGGGTAAGTACTAATATTCAGCCGAGAGATAGCTAGCTATCTTGCGCTGAATATTAGTACTTAGCCAGCTTAAGGCTATTTAACAAGAAAGGAGCCATTCCTGGCTGGTTAAATCACGTTGAATGTCAGGTGGAGCAGGGGCGTAGCCAGACTACAGATTTGGGTGGGCCTAGGCAAGAAGTGGGTGGGCACCAAGTGCTCTCTCCCCCCCCCCCCCCACCCACCCCCACCACGAAAAAAAATATCTCAGCAGGTGAGAAAACGCTAATTTCTACCTTTTCAGTCTGCAGCAGGCATCTGCAGAAAACTGAACATGAGCAGGTGCCGGTATTGTGGAGAGTACTGTTTTCGTTACCATCAAGGGGAAGTCTTCAGCTGGCTGAGCTTGGGACCCCCAACAGCTACCACCAAACGTGTGCTACTGTTGGGTGGGCCTGAGCCCTAAGTGGGTGGGCCCTGGCCCACCCAGGCCCACCTGTGGCTAAGCCACTGAGGTGGAGTATGTTTGAACCTTTTTGCTGACTTTCACGATGTTTTTTCAGCTTATTTCAAACAGTTTTGTAATAAAAAATATTTTATGTAGTTTACAATTGTTAACACATGTAATCATTTTACATATATTAATTTGTATTTTGATGTATGTTAATTGATTTTGTATGACTAAAATGTATTGACGCATAGAAACAAACTGAATGTGTGCTAATGAATGCATATCCCTAATGGGTACCATGTTCACTTTACGAGATAGAAATATTTCTGTTTCAGTCCATTTTTTTGATCCTTTGTTACAACTTTATGATTATTAGTTGTCTGTTTAATTTTATTCATTACAAATTTAAAATAATATCAAATAAAATAGGAACAGAAAAATACCTACTGTACTGAATGTACACCACTTCAATATGCTTCAGGCTTGCGGGTTATATTCAGGCATAATAGGATTTGAACCTGGGTCCCTTAGTTTTCAGTCCATTGTAATCTGTTAGGCTGCTCCTCAGATCTACATGCTACTCTGTTAAGAATGTCCTTAATACTTGAAGCTGTCATTGTCTGGTGTCCCTTGCTATTTTCACATTCAGAGAGAGGGAGAGGGACAACAACCCCTGGGGGAATAAGGAGGTGTCATGCCTTTCTGGATCCACAGGGAGGTAGAAACAGCCCTGCCTTGGAGCATCACTAATCGCTGCCCTATTGACCTCTGAGAACCAGAAGGGACAAAACTATGGATAGCTGCCAAGCGCTCGGAGTCCTGTAGAGTAAGAGCCATGCTGAATCGCACCAGCAATGGAGACATTGACCTCTCTCCCCCCTACCACTTCTTGTAGGATTACCACCTTGTGACTGGCACTGCATGGCAGAATGTGCCCGGTGCCATCAGAAGGAGCATGGAGGACAAAAACTGGATCAACAGGTAACTTTGCCACCTCCTATCACCAGGGTTGGAAATGAATCGGCCTACAGCTCCAAGAAGTGCTCCCACTCATGCAACTGAGGCGCCAACCTCTTTAGCCTCACCACCACCACTTTCAGCTAGAATTCCCATTCACGATTGGAACCATGTGGCGGAACAAGCCTGATACCGCCAACGGAAGTGTGGTGGATGGTCCTCAAAAGTGTTCCATATAAGCCAGCCATTCCCAACCCAGTCCTTAGGGCACATCTAGTTCCAATTGGGGTTTTTCAGGATATCCACAATGAATAGTAAAGAGTTAGATTTGCATGCAATTGAGGCAGTGCATGCAAACTTATCTCATGCATATTCATTGCAGATATCCTGAAAACTTGATGGGACTATGTGTAGCCCAAGGACTGGGTTGAGAATAGCTGGTATAAACTATTGTGGCAATTGTGGTGCCAACCTCCTCTACCTGACCACCATTGCCTCTAGCACCTCCCCCACACAATGCATTACAGCCTACCTAAAACTCACTCACACACACACACACACATACACACACACACAAACTGCCTCTGCCTCCAGCAAAAATTTCCCTCTCCATGACTGGTACTAAGGCAGAGCAAACTCTGTGCCTCCAGCAGGTAACACAGAGGATGAGCACCAGATCTGAAAGCAGCTCCAGAGCCTCCTATCTTTGGAATGGCAAGGAGCAAATTAACAACCCCAAAGAGCCCTCCAACACTGCCACTGCAGCAGCCTATCATGTGGCACCAACGAGAAATGGCACCTGAGCAAACCATTGGCCTGAACTCCTGAGGAACAGCAATCTGACTCCACAATCGCTACCGACATGACCAAAGCTCTTCAAAAGCCTGCATGTTCTACCCTTTGTGCTGTTCACCGTGACCCTGAGCCAAGACAAACCGTACCAGGGATACTTTTCACCACCGATAACATGAAAGAACCACTAGAGCTGGCTGGAACGAATCCTGCATCTGGGAAAAAAACCTTGGTTCAGGAACCACCATCCCAGATAATGAAAAAAGAAAGCAAGGGTCTAACCCCAAAACCTCCCCCCACCCCACACACACACACACTAAAGTCTACCTAAAACTCATACAGAAAAAAAAAAATGAGACCAAGGAGCACACCAACCTCCCTCACAAAATGTACATCACAAGAATCCTAATAGGGTTAACAACCCTAAAGCTAATGACACTTATGAATGCCCTAAGATACAAATACTATGCAACCTGCGCCACCCAGCATAAGAGCTGCCCTCTTCCCAGCGGAACCCAAACAGTGGGATGGGGTACTCCAAAAAATTACAACCATTCAACCAATACCCAAACACAACAGAGGGCCAGAAAGGATACCAAGAAACACAGAAACCCAAATAACATCAACTATCAAAATAATCACAGTCACACTACCAGAAGATGATTACCTAACCAATACCAGTAAGTTACATCAATGCCAGATCAGTAGTAAACAAACAAAATAAAAGACTGGGTAATCGATGAAGACCTCAGCCTGGCCTTCATAAACAAACATGGATCCATGACAAAGAGACCATATTAGTCTGGATCTATGCCCGCCATGCTATAAAATCTTACACTAGACCAGAAATGGGAAAAAATAGTGGGGAAACTGCACTGATTTACAGATCCTTTCTAATGGTGGAAGCCATAGAGGAATGTATAACACCGGACATGGAATTCACTGCAATTAAAATCAATAATTAAACTCTACTCAATCAATTGTGTTGCATCTTACTCTACAGACCCTCAGGATACTGGATAGTGATGCAAACAGACTTCATGGAGTTCATATCAACATATGTGTAGCTCACCCCATTACCATGTTAATAGAAGATATTAACCTTCACTTAAGTGACCAGAAAACACGAAAGCTTCTAAAGATTGTGATGAATTCTCAAACTGTGGGACTTCCAGCACCATCAATGACAACTACCCACGTCAAAGGCCATGCCATAGACCTACTTGCTTTATAGATTCTCACAGGAAAACAACTTCAAAATACAGAATCTGAGAAGGACAGAAACTCCATGGTCTGACCACTTCAAACTAAACCTGACCCTCTATTGGAGGGAATACAAGACCCCATCAACACAAACACTGACACCATACAAAACACAAGGAAAGAACGATGCAACCAGATTTTGGACAACCATATATGAAGATCAATGGTCACCAATTGACCAACATGGAAGAATTCCTACTGGAAAGGGAGAAAAGAAACATTAACATATTGGACCATAACAGCGAAAACAAAACATGGACGGAGGCACAAAGCGGCCCCATGGTACGACAAAGAATTGAAAGAGCTAAAATCCCGCTGCAGATGAGAATGGATGAAAAACAAAAATGAAACAACTAAAACAGTGTGGAGGGAAGTGAAAACAGGTACAAGATCAAAATGAGACAGGCTAAACAGAAATACTACAAAGAACGTATAGGTTCAGACTATAAAGACATGAAAAAATTATACAAAACTATGAAAATCTAATAACACGAAGCCTTTGATAACAATGAAGGAGGATCCCTATCAGCTAACAAACTTGCCAGATTCTTCACAGAAAAGATCCTCAACCTAAGAAACAGTTTAACACAAGATGACACAAACTTTGAAATCCTCAAAGATGATCTCAACCACCCTCCAGAAGAAGCCCTAGTGGACAGGACATGGACTGCCTTCACACTACACACAAATGAGACAGTAACACAAGAAAAGTATCCTCCGCCTACTGCATGTTAGTGTAATCCGGACCCCCGGCTCCGGGAAGCTTGATCTTTAGCTTTCAGGTGACAGAGTTCCCCTTGTTCCTGTAGTCGAGCCAGGAGAATGTCACCCACCCTGGAGCAAAGGGACAGGACACAGTTCACTATCCTCGTCCCAAGTCTATGCTAGAGATGGGAGGAAAAAAACTAATTTGTTAGGCTCGGTCAGATTTGAAAGAAGCAAGCCTCGGTGTTTACAATAAATTGGTTTTATTCAAGTTAAAAGTTAAATAAAACAATGAAATATAACTCTTTCAAACCCTAAATTAAGACCTCTTATTTATGCTACAATATTCAACTATTATGCTACATCAATGTCAGGTTT
The DNA here is from genome assembly GCF_901765095.1 of Microcaecilia unicolor. NCBI lineage: Eukaryota > Metazoa > Chordata > Amphibia > Gymnophiona > Siphonopidae > Microcaecilia > Microcaecilia unicolor. The sequence continues at coordinate 126,626,819 of NC_044036.1, forward strand.
ATTTTAACTTGTGCTTTTGTTGTCAACAGGTTAACCTTTCACCTCCCAGCTACAAGATATCAGATAAGTATTTTCAGAACAACTATTACTTTCTAAAAAAATGTGAAATAATGTTTTCTCAAATTCCCTAAGCTTTAAAGAATTGATACTTTGTGTTGACTTCCTTTTGTTTTTCAGAATCACCTTCACCCTCCCGTCAGATCCAGGTAAGTATCCCTTTTTTTTTCTCTACCCTCTTTCTTTCCTTTTTGAAAGTCACTTTCCTTTCAGTGCGTCGCTCAGTCTCACTTCTTGCTTCACACCAAAGGTCTTTCTTGCGTGGGGGGCCCGTTGTTTTTTTCTTTAGATGATGCAGCGTCCTCTGTATCTTCCTCCTAAACCTATCTTAAATAACTTAAAAAGGGAAAAACCCTACCTCCTTACATATATTTTAGGATTTCTTTTCCTTACTAAAAGGATCTCTTTATTTAGAAAGACTGGGCCAACTAGCTTTAAAATCAAAATAATTAATTTTCCTATGCTAGATCCCCTATGCTATGTTTTTCTTTATGTCCTATACTACTGAAGGAGTGACGCAAGATTTCAGGAACATAGATTCTTTTTCCAATCACACCTCAATGCAGTCAATCACTTCTTAATTAATAAACTTATCAGATAACACATAACCTATATCATATCATTCAAAACATTCAAATATAATTCCAACACTTTAAATCACACATTCAATTAATTCCCATAATCCCCACCCCAACAATTATATTTCCAATTCTAACTTAAATCCTAACTTTCCTAAAATTCCCCCTAAACTATTAAATGATAACACAATCACTCCTTTACTTAATATATATTCCACTGAACCTCCCTTTTTACTAATCACCACCCTTCCCAAATCCAATTTACTCTAACTATCTTTCCTCTACCTCACACAAAATCCACATCCACCACACACATCTGCTCTCTTCGCTGTCCCAACTCCTTCTGCCAACCGCCAATGACTCCGTCACCAGGGATACGGAGCTTTCAGTGACATTCCAAGCCTTTCCCAACCAATCAGCCATCTCCCTCAACATTCCGAGCTTCACTGCTGACCGGCGGAATCTTGGCCAGCAGTGCTAAATCTCCATTTTAATTACTGATTTCCCATAGAAAATAATGGGAAATCAATAATTAAAATAAAAACCCAATTAAACATTTTCCAATCCTACCCCAAAATTCCCATATTCACTAACCCTTTCATTCCCTATCTAGCTGTAATTTCAAATTTAAATTTAACCCTTTTTAACCCATACCTCACTATTTTCCCCCAAAACCCCTTTTAAAAATCCTAAAAAATTCAAAAAAATATCCCCAAAATTCAAACTCCCCCCTATAAACCTACCCCGTCGAATAAAAAAAATTAACTCTTTCAGAACCCCTTTAAACAGCACCCTACCAAAACCCCCACTAAAAATATTCAAATTCAAAATCTAACCCGCCACAAAAATCCCCAAAATTCCCCGACCCCAAAACTGAAAACCAAATAAAAAAAACTCAAACCCCGAATTTTTAAAAATAAAAAACGCAATTTACACATTTTAAAATTAAATAAATTAAAATTTCGGGTCAAAAGACCCCTTACCTTTTTCAGGATTTTTCCCTCACCAAACGCCTGCCATCGGTTCCGGTCCCGCTGGTCCCAGTCCAAAAACGGAGCCAAAAAATGAAAAAACGAAAAACCCTCGGAGCTCCATCTGAAATTTAGGGCCCCGGCTTGGGCCTAAACGGAGCTCCGGTGTGGCGTGCGTTCCCGATCTGTGCATGAGGCTCGCCGCCTCATGCACACGCGCGCCATCTTCTTTTCATCTTCGGCCTTGGAACAGGCCTCCCTCGTCCTTCGGCGCTCCCGGCCATGAAGAACAGCGGCGCCCCCGGGAAAAGAAAAGCCCGCTGACCCCATCTGACCCGGGGACGTGCCCAAACGTCCCCGGGAGCTAAAAAAATTGACGGCGCCATCCCTGCAGCGCTCCTAAAGCGCTGCACTTCTTCCTTCGGCCCCAACCAGCCCCAGCAGCGCTCCTCCACCCGGGGACGTTCTGAATTGTCCCCGGGTTTTTTAAAAAAAAACCTCAACACTGCTCCCTGCAGCGCACCTCCTCACTATCGGCCCCCGAGCAGCCCCCGCAAATCCCGGAGCCCGAGGTGAGTGAAATAAAAAAAAAATAGATATATATATATATTTTTTTTTTCCTATTTTTTAACCCCCTATTACATTCACCCAGGCTTTGAAATCGAATATTGTCCTCAATATTCCATTCACACCTACCAACATTCTAACTCAGACCACTTCCAAAAACCACCCCTTTCACCATCACACACTTCAAACAACCTATCCTATCCATTTCCAAATTTCAAACCACATTCCCATTCATTCCTTCTTCCATCACTAACCCTAATTTTTATCCATGTCCCTCCCAATCCTAACTCAAAACTAAAAATCTAGTTCTGAACACAGCCTTTCAAAAATGATTTGTATAGAGTTCTTTTCATCTATCTTTAATTTAAAATAAAATTTTCTCTTAGAAAAGAGGGACATGTTCCCTTGTTCTGCCTGTGTGACTTTCTTGTACCTTCCTCACTTCCCTGTTCAGGTTCACCTCGCACCATAGTATGCTCCACACTATATTCAGTGTAAATGACATAACCACATTTCTTCTTTGTTTTAGGGGTTACAGACCTCACCTCCTTCTCCTCAAATGAGGATTCAGGTATCACATTCCCCACATTTTTTAACAGACAACTCTTTACTAGATTCCTATGAACTATTTGTTCACCTTTTGTCTCATTATAAAGCTTTAATACATTGGAGTTTTCCCCAAAAATCTCTACAATCTGGTATGGCTGAGCTTCCCACACATCCTGAATCTTATGTCGTCCCTGAAATCCCCGTCTCCTGAGCAGAACCCAATCCCCTTCATTGAGAGGCTCTGCTCTAGCATGTTTATTATATTGTTCTCTCATTTTTTTATTCTGTCGCTCGGCGGTTCTGCTAGCAATCTCTCGTGCAAACTGCAATTTTTCTTGATGTTGCCGTAACCAATCTTCTAAACTTCCTCCAAACTTCATATCATTCGGCCATTCTTCTCTCCTAACTAGCATGTGCTGAGGCAACAAATCCTCCCTTCCCAGGAATAAATAGGCTGGCGTGTATCCAGTAGCTTGATGTATTGAGCTGTTGTAAATCTGGTTGATTTCCGGGACATATTTTGACCAACACCTTTTCTTCTCTTCCGGGAAGGCTCTGACTATCTGCAAGAATGTGCGATTGAATCTCTCGCAACGACCATTCCCCTGTGGATGGTACGGGGTGGTCCTAGTTTTCTTTATCCCATATAATTCGCACACCTCCTTGATCAGTCTTGACTCAAAATTTGCTCCCTGATCCGAATGCAACTTTTCTGGCAGGCCATACACAGAAAACCACCGGGTTACCAACTCCCTGGCTGTTGTTTTTGCGGACTGGTTCCTAGTGGGCACGGCGATGGTGAACCTGGAGAATAAGTCTGTCAGCACTAGTATCTGTTCAAAACCCCTGCTATCCCTCTCCAGCATCATATAGTCTATTGCCAAGACCTCGTGTGGTCTAATGACATTGAAACAGGTTAGCTTTGCTCTTTCTTTAGGAAACAAGTCTCTGGAGTAGCAACATCTCTCACAGTTTTGTATCCAATTCTCTATGTCCTTTCTCATCTGGGACCAAAAATACATCTTCCTCAAATTCTTAAATGTTGTGTCCAACGCAAAATGTCCTCGTTGATCGTGGTACATTTTCAACAATTCCTCCCTTAGGACATCAGGAACCACTATTTGTAGGACATCCTCTCCCCGACGTCCATCCTCAAACGCACGATAAAGAATCCCTTTATGCACACGTAATCTTGCTCGGTGCTTCCACAATGCCCGCTTCTCAGCAGAATCCAATTCCTCTGACTCCGGTAAATAATTATTTTCCAACCAACCGATGACTTTCTTCAACGTCTCATCCTCGTGTTGTAGCTTCCAAATCTCAGATTCATGTGGTCCCAAGTTTCCACAACTTTTCTTGACTCTCTTTCTTCCTGACTTTGGTTGAACTGTGATTAAACCACAAGTCAATGTCAAGAAATCCTTTCTGTGGTTCCGGTTCTTCTGATTCTGGTAATCGGGAAAGTACATCCGCAGCTCCATTGCTCCTGCCTGGCTTGTATTCAACCACGAAATCAAGCTCCGCTAGCTGAGCAAGCCATCTTTGCTCTACGGCTTGTACTTTGGCAGTCTCAAGATACTTCAGAGGATTATGATCAGTACGGACGAGAAATCTTCTGTACAATAAGTACTCCCGAAATTTATCAGTTGCTGCCCACTTAAGGGCTAACAGCTCTAGTTTGAAGGCCGAGTAGTTGCTCGAATTTCTCTCCGATTTCCGAAGCCCTCTACTCGCAAAAGCGATCACTCGTTCTTCACCGTCTTGCATTTGACTCAATATCGCTCCGAGCCCTTTGTTACTAGCGTCGGTGGTTAAAATGAATGGCTCTGAAAATATAGGGTACGCTAGGACTGAAGCTGCTATCAATTTTCTCTTTAAAACTTCAAAAGCTGTTTGACACTCCTCACTCCAGATGAATTTTGACTCTTCCGGGACCATTTTCCCTGTGACAGCGTGTAAGGGTGCCGTGATCTGTGCAAAGTTCTCTACGAACCTTCTATAGAAACTCGCAAACCCCAGAAAACTTCTGACTTCAGTTTTGGATCTAGGGGTTCTCCAGTCCTGCAGCGCTCGGATTTTCTCCGAATCTGTTGAAACTCCCTGATTAGAGACAATGTAACCCAAAAACCTCACCTCTTCATACATTAGCTTACATTTTGTAGGCTTCAGCTTCAGACCCACACTCTTCAGTCTTTGGAAAATCAGCTCCAAACGTCGCAGATGTTCCTCAAAAGTCGGTGCGTATACTAAAATATCATCAAGGTATAGCAATAGAATTTGGAACACATACTCTGACAAGACTGTCTCCATAAGCCGTTGGAAACTAGCCGGCGCGTTACATAGCCCGAATGGCATACGCGTCCATTCAAACAAGCCAAAGGGAGTGGTAACCGCGGTTTTCTGCATATCCTGTGAATCCATCCCAAGCTGAAAATACCCCGAGGTCATGTCCAGGGACGAAAACCACCTAGATGTTCCTAACGCATCCAGGGATTCGTCTATGCGGGGTAAAGGGAATGCGCCCCGGACCGTCACTGCATTCAACTTTCTATAATCCACACAAAATCTTAAAGAGCCGTCTTTCTTCTTGATGATCACTGCTGGGGAAGCCCAGGGACTGTGGCTCTTTTGTAAAATCCCCTGATGCACTAGATCATGGACATGAGTCTTGAACTGATCAAAGAGGTGCGGCGACACCCGTCTGAATGGTTGTTTTATCGGACAGGCACTTCCTGTATCTATTCGATGGGTGATGATGTCAGAGTAACCAATATCCGTATCGTTCACTGAAAAGACTCTACGGTGCCTCCACAGCAGTCTCTTCAAACTTAGTGTCTGTTCACTTGTCAACTTGTCCCACTCAACCTTTAAATTTGGCAGCATTTCCTCCCAGCCATCCACCAAAGGCTCTGACACTTCCAAGTCTTCATCAGGAGGCAACACTTTGGCTTCATGTATTTCTGCAATTTGCGTTCTTCCCCTGATAGTAACGTCCCGGACTCCAACATTGATCATCCTCACAACTACATTTCCCCGATGTTGCTTCACTAGAGTATTCGCAACCAGGATTTTATCGGGTAAATTGATTCTCCGGGATGCTGACACCAACAATTCCGCTGAAACTTTTCGCACACACTGGCACTTGCCTATCAGGATCTTCTCTGACATAGCGGGAACCACTTGCCCCACGTTTCCCCTCAGCTTCACCCAGCCGTCGTTTTCTCGCAGCTTGGACTGCTTCTGGGAGACTTTAGAAAGGATCCTAGCCATCTTCACTGGCTCCAGGGTAAAGCAAGACAAGTCCCTGAACAATCCTTCCAGATGTTGTAGGACGTTCATCCCTATTATACCCGGTACTGGATTACTTTCCACTTTACCTCCCTGGAAGTTGTCCTTAACAATGAAAATACATCTCTCTGGAATTAACTGCCCGAGACACTGAACATCAGCGTCGATGTATCCTAACACCGGGAGATCAGTTCCATTGACCGCCACTAGGGTTAACTGGCTAGCATCTTGCAGATGTTCTGTATGATCAAAGTTTCGATAGAAAAAGCTGGCAAGAAGAGTGGAGACACTAGAGCCCGTGTCTACTGTACACAGCATTTCAATCCCATTTATCTTCACTTTTAAAGTAGGACTTGCACCAATTGCCCGCTCTCCAAACAATTTATCCTCCTGCTCTTCTCCCTCCCGAATACTCTTCTGCATCCGGACAGGAGGTCTGGGATCACTCCCTTTCTTCACTTCGGGGCCTTCAACCCCAACGCTGCCACCCTTCTTGCAGGTCCCACTACAGCTCGGAACCGCCTCCTCCTCTCTCCTCAGCCCAGGACCAGAGCGGGCTACCCTTTCGCTCTGGCAATTCCGTGCAATATGCCCCGGCTCCTGGCAGCGATAGCAAATGATTTCGCCAGAGCTGGTTCTTGCCGGCCTCCAACTTCGACTTGGACCAGGTTGTTCTCCTCTCAGGTTGGAGTATCTCAGCTCATCTCTCTCTCTCCTCTGGCGATCCCACTCTCGCTCTTGTCGCTCACACATTCGGGAAAACATGTGCGTGAGCTGTTGCATCATTGCAACAGTGGCGGATTCACCAACAGGACCATGATCTCCTGACTCTTCCCTACCCCGTTGTAAGATCCTTCTCGGCTGATGCTCCCAAGAGGCCAGACCTTTCTCTTCTCCAGCCCATTTTATAGCTGATTGCATCAGTTCGGAGAAAGGCATCATCGGGGCGTCCTCATTCCTTTTGGATTTCTCCCTTTTAAGGCTTTCATCCCTCAAGCCTATGATGAATTGCTCCTTCAGCGTTTCTTCAGGGTTCCCTACTCTTCTTCTGTCCCTCTTCATGATCGTTTCCAGTTTCTCTTGTAATCTATAGGCGAATGTTCGAATGGTCTCTCTTTCACTCTGTCTTTGGTTATAAAATTCCTGGATTCTCAATCCGAGCGACACCTTGTCTCCATAAACCTGACGCAAAAGGTCATATATGGCCTCTACTGTGCAGGCTCTGGGCAGAGAGTACTTTACTGTGTCCAATGCAATGCTCTTCAAGTGGTCTCTAACCACCTCCACCTGGTCCTCAGCCGGTACCCGGAGTACTCTCAATCTGGATTTAACCTTGTCAATCCAATCCTCGATGTTTAAGTCTTCTGGTCCCCTGGGAAATCCATGAAAATCAGGGATTGACCAATCCTGGGGAATGACCACAGTATGTGCCACGATAGGGGGAACTGTGCGACTTCCTTCCACTTCCATCTTTGCAACTCTTCCTTCAGGAGTGGGTTCTGCTCAAGAGACCGAGACCCCCGGAAAACCCAAAAGACTCAAGACACACTCTTTTCAGTATTTTATTAACACTGCTCCACCACCAGTGAAGAGATTCTGTAAAGGAAAATGTTAGCAGCACTAACAAAAATTTTTTTTTTTTTCCCCAACAATTACTCCCTTAACTTTCACGTTTCCAAAATTTGGTACTCCCAAATCAGACCGAATCCTGCCCGACTACGCCAAAATACGTAGCGCTCCCGAGAGATTTTGGGGCCTGTGAATGCAGGCCCAGTTTTGGGGATGAGGCTCAGCACGTTTCGGGGTCCGGGGATGGTCGGGAGCGTCCCCGGGCCTGCAGAATGGAGTCGGAGCGCTGGACGAGCGCTCCGGTGTGGCCAGGAAAGCAGGGTTGAAATTTTTTTTGACTTCCGGGGTCCAGGGGAGAGCGTCCCCGGGAGTGAAGGTCTTTTGCGGGCCCGTGCAGTGCGAGGAAGCATAGAGAAGAGGGCTGCCGGGGGAAGGAGGACGTCGGGGAGGAGCTGTGCTGATGTGCATGAGGCAGCGCGCCTCATGCACGAATCGGCGGCGCGCGTTTTAGCGATTAGGCTGAAGCCGGGGCCTAAATTTTGGGTCGGCTTCGGAGTTTTTTTTGTTTTGGCTCCGTTTTCGCGTAGGGACGTCCGGGACCAGAACCAAGGGAAGCCATCGAGTGAGGAGAAAATCCCGGATCAGGTAAGGGGTCACTTGACCAAAAATGTTAATCGGTTGATTTTAAATTTGCATAAATAGCGTTTTTTATTTTTAAAAATTCGGGGTTTCAAGTTATTTAAATTTAGTTTTCAGATTTGGGTTCTGGGAATTTTTTAGGATTTTTGTGGTGATTTAGTTTTTCAGTTTTTAATTTTTAAATAGGGGTTTTGGGCGAGCGTGGGTTTAACAGGGTTAGGAAAGGGTTAAATTGATAAATTCGATAGGGCAGGTTAAGGAAGTATTTATTGAATTTTTGGAATGGTTTTTATTGAGTTTGGAATTTTTGGAAGGGGTTTAGGTGAAATAATGACGGGCGGACGTTAAATTGTGGTATATTTAAATTCTAAAAATACAGTTTAGTAGGGAAAGGGAAGTTTAGTGGGCATAGTAAATTTGGGGTGATTTAACATCAATTTATTGTCATTTTTAAATAATTTAGGAATTTCCCATAGATTTCTATGGGGATTTCTTATTTAAAATGGAGATTTAGTTGTGCTGCTCAGCATTCCGTTTGTCAGCAGGCAGCTGCGGAATGTTGAGCAGGACGTAGGATTGGCTACTAGGGTTTGGAACCCCAAGCTGAAGTGTCCGTTTCCTAGGAAACGGCTTGGTGGACAGTTGGTCAGAGTGGTTTTGACCTTCAGAGAGTGAAGAAGCGCTGTGGTGTTGTGAGTGTGGAAAAGTGATTTTGAGTGAAAAGAGGAGAACAAATAATTTTAGGGTAACAGAATTATTAAGGGTAGTTAGGAAGTATGTATGTGTGATTAAAATTTAGAGTGTTAAGTGTTCTATTAAGGTTATTTTGAGTTTGAATGTCCTGGGTGAGTAAAAGGTGATTGAGAGTGAAAGTTAGGTTAGATAAGGTGAGGGGGAGAGGTTAAGTGGTTGAGTTAAGTATTTGTTAGGTTGGGTTTTGGGGTTTTAGGAGAGGGTAAAGGAAAGAATCTTGAAAGGCTGTATGAGTGCAGGGAAGGTGAAGGAGCGGAATGTTGGGAAGTAAGGCTGGCATGGAATGTTGAGCTGCACTGCTCTGCTGCAAGTGATCAGACACTCTGTGTAGCCTAGGGCATATATAAAAGAAAGCCTAGAATTGACATAGAAGGGTGTTTAAGTTAATTTTTGTTTAATTTTAGCTAGTGTGCCCAGTTTACTATTATAAATTCCCAGAAATAGAATATTCTAAAAGATTTAAAATAAGAAGGTAGGGTTTTGCTCCCATTTTATTTATTAAGAGAGAGGTGTAGCACACAGACGTCACAAAGGAAAGAGTGGATATCCGAAGTTGGGCCCCACCGCAAGAAAGATCCTGTGTACAAGTTTGGCGACAGCTAAGTACAATTGAATAACACAGAGAGTTAAAGAATACAGATAACAGAAATAGACAAAAGTTATTACTTACCTTAAGTCTCCCGGGAGTGAAGATCCTTGACACCTGTAAAGAAAAGAATAACAAAGAATCAAATTCTAAAAAGGGGTGGGTCACTGATTATAGGGGTTTTTCTTAAACATATACATTTTCTTGTCTAAAAAGGGGTAGGGTGAATGTTATAGTACTTATCTGATTTGTTCTTGTCTGCAATGGTAAAGTTGAGAAACCTGTAAGGAAAGGAAAAGTTAAAAGGTTAATGTTGTGTAAATGTATTGATTCAACTAAGGAAACTAATAATAGAAATTATAGTTCAATTATTACAAAACTGTTTACCATTTTCATGCACTGAAACTGTTGATGTTATTGAATAAATATCAAATTATTACATCTTACAAACTAGTCTGGTTTTCCTCAGAATCAGGAGTAATCCAATTTTTAGTTTTTTCCCCCCTTTAATTCTAGGAAGTAAAGGGCGGGGTTAGTGACCTGTGCAACTTTCTGACGCTCAGTGTGGTGAAAGCTGGGAGTTGGCCACGACTAATACCATCAGACTTCCAGCCTAACACTGTTAACTGAGTGTGAGCAAGGCTGATTACATTAGATACATGCCCCAATCACATACTAAATGTTGACCCTGACTAAATCATAGACCACCTCACCTCCCATCTGAACTACATGTTCCAGAAAGACCAATTCCCACTGAAAAAAGGCAACATTCTGCTCCCTTCAATCTCAAAAGGTGCCAAGAAAAATATAAAGTGTACCTTGAATTACAGGCCAGTGACATCCTTACCTCCAATGACCAAAATAATGGAAGGCATGGTGGCCAATGAGCTAAAAGACTACATCAACACATTCTCCATATTACACAAATCTCAATCAGGCTTCAGACCTCATTACAGCACTGAAACAGTGCTGATTACACTACTGGCTAACTCAAAAAAGGAAATCACATCTGGAAAAAAACATTCTTCTACTTCAATTTGGCATGTCAAGCACATTTGACATTGTCGACCATCAAATTCTCAAAAGAATTTTCCTAATTACCAGATCCTACCAAGTGAAGATGAATTCCACTTTCTCTCCTCCATGGAAAGCTGAATGTGGGGTCCCACAGGGTTTGCCACTCTCACCAATACTATTCAACTTAATGATGGCCCCCCTTCCCCTAACACTATCCAAACAAAGATTCAACCCCCATATATACACTGGCAACGTGTCAATCTATATCCCTTTTAAAAAGAATCTGCACAAAATCATGACCAGGATTACAGATGGTATAAACATAATGGAATCCTGGATATCAACTTTCAAATTTAAACTAAACAAAGACAAAACACAATTACTGATAATTACATCACCACACAATACTGATCACTTCCCAGATATCACCACCATGGTCATATCCCTCCTAATAGGTGACAATCTAAAAATCCTAGGAGTCACCATGGACCTTAATCTGAATTTCAACAAACAAATCTCAAATACCACAAAGAAAATGTTCCAAACAATGTGGAAACTGAAATGCATAAACAACAGCTTCCCAAGAGATGTATTCCGCTCACTACTCCAATCCATAGTCCTCATCCACGCTGACTGCTGCAACGGAATTTATGCCGGTGCAGGGAACAATCACTAAAGAGCGTGCAAACAGTACAAAACACAACAGTAAGACTTATCTTCAGAAAAAAAAACGATTTGAAAGCACAAGACCACTACTCTAAAACCTACACTGGCTACCCATTAAAGCACGTATATTCTTCAAGATATGCTCTCTTGCCTACAGAATAATCTTTGAACTGGCACCGAAATACATGACAAACCTAATAGAACTACTGATAAGCAACGCAGTCAGGGGTGCCAGAACCTTTCTCACCATACGCTTTCCCAAATGTCAAGTCTTGATCTACAAATCTTCAAGCTCAACTAACTTCACGTACATCTGCCCCAAGATATGGAGCACAATACCTAAAGCCCTCAAATGCATAAACAACTATGTAACATTCTGAAAACACCTGAAAGCCTCTTCTTCAGAAAATAATTCTTCGATGATCCCACATAGCAAAACTGACCACCAACCAACACACTACAATATTGACCACTAATGGAAAATGATCAAGGCAAGCGCTAACTTCTAAATAGCTATGTAACATGCATAATTAAAGGAAATTGTAAGCCACATTGAATTGACAACCTGATTAGAAAATGTGGGGTACAAATGCAGAAATAAATAAATACATATATAATCCCTCAAATAGAAAGCTACTCAATCAGAGCACCTTCTGTAACCTGGACTTGACAAGTACCAAGTCTAAATAACAACATCTTTTAGACTTGGATGTCCCTTCCTCTTTTTCGATTGTTTGATGTCCATATTTTTGGCCCTCCCTCACACCATGCCCCCTTGACATATGGTTTTGCTGCAGTGTTAGATGTCCATATCCTGCCTTTGTAAAATTGGGATTTGGACATCCATGCAATATGAATGTCTAATTTCCAGTTTTCAGACGTTCTAATCAAGAATAGAACTTCTAAAATAACCACTGTAGTGCATGAAATACATGCTACACAAAGATTTGTTGATGAATTCAAATTGCATTCCTAGGAATCTAGAAAGGGAAAGGAAGATGGGGTAGAAATTATCCAAAAGGTAGAAGACTTCAACAACGTATAAAAGGTTAGGATTTTAAATTAAATACGTTGTTCAAGGACAATGAGTTAAGATATGATTTGGACAGAGGGAGATTCAGAGAAAGTAGCTCTTTACTGAAGTTGTAGATGCTTAGATATGAAGGTGATAATGACAGTAGGTAAAACTGGGAATACCCAATGAAAACCTGATGTGATGGGGGGGGGGGGCGGAGTTAAGATGGCGACCTGAGTAGGAGTGCGTGCGAGTGGGTAGTGAGGACTGGAGCCTTTGTTTGCAAAATTGAGTTTTTCTTCAAGAAAGCTTAATGCCACATACCAAGAGGAAGGGAGTGGTGAAAGCCGTGCTGCCGCCGGCGAGAACCTCTTCTCCAGCCCAACAGACGCTCCTTCGCTATGTCTCTAACTCTCAGACAAATACCAGACTGTTGAGTCCCACTGTGTCGGCTGTCGGAGGAGCGACAGCCTCACCTAGGAAAAAAACATCATTATCTCCAACGGATTCCGTCTTACCACCCTGTCCTGCGGCTGTTAGAGATGAGTTACAATGGCTATTAGCGCCGGAAGTCGGTAGCTGTTTAGCCTTGAGCAGCAGCTCCTCACCTCAGGATGCAGAAGTGATGAACATGGAAGCAGAAGCTCCCAGGGAGGTAACTTTGCAGTCTATTTGGGTAGTATTACAAAATTTAACATTTACTACTACATAAAGCTGCACAAGAAACAATAATACTGGTTAACAAAGTAGACTGTCTGACCCTAGCCCTCGAAGAAGTTAAGCAAGATATGTTGACCCGAGTAACTCAAATTCAGGCTGACCATCAAGCATTGAAAATTACTACGGAGACATTGATCAAGGATAAAATCACGATTTCTCGTAAAATAGAACAGATTGAAAATTTCAATAGGCGTCTGAATGTGAGATTGTTGAATTTTCCGCTGGCCAGAGGGATATCAGCACTTGATTTATTTAAAAAATACCTACTTGAAATTATTCAATACCCGCAAGCTGCAATCCCTCTGGTCAATAAAATATATTATCTTCCTTTACCAAACACCACTGAAGACAGAATTCCTCAAAACCAGAACCAAGATATGGACACATTGAATATTTCAGAATTGCTTGAAGATTCTTTATCAGAGGTTAAGGAACGTCAAACTCTACATGTTTCTTTTGTCTTTGAACAAGATCTAAATTCCTTGATGAAATTATATTTTAAGAATTCCTTAAAAACTTTTTGCGGTCAAAAGATTTGGATATTTCCAGACGTTACAAAGACTACTCAAGAACAACGCAGAGTTTTTGGTTTTCAGGGAGGAAGTTAGGCCTCATTTCTACTAGCTTACCCATGCAAATGTTGTGTGAAATATCAGGGTAATAAATATGTGTTTTATGATCCAAGTCACTTACGGACATTTATAGAAGCTAAGAAGATTACCAAATAGACTGTATATTAATGACGGTGAATTAAAATGTCAGGTTAAGGCCAGGCAATTTGCTGTTTATTTTTTCTCTTTATGTTTCCTCAAGATACTCCTCGTATGAATCTCTTGTCCCCCACTATTTGATTGTGGTCTAAGAAGGCATATGAAAGTTATTACTGTTTTTTCTTTTGTTTAATTAATATGCAATGTATTACCTGCTATGTTTCTGGTTTATAAGTGCAACTTGTAAAAGAAAATGCTAAAATAAAAAAATTAAAAAAAAAAAAGAAAACCTGATGTGATTAGTTAATGGATGATCTTTTTTGAAGTTTACATTTCTTATGTTTCAAAGTCTTCCTGGTTTTCCTGACACCACAACAAGTAACATGGTCAATGTTGGAAGTGGAGTCATGATTGTGGTAACTGACTTCAGAATGATCGTTTTCCAGTGTGATCTTGTCTGTATCATTATTATTCAATTGGAAGAAACATGAAAAAAAGAGAAATCTTAATTATGCAAGTTTTTTGTACTTGGACACATTTCAATTTTGCATTTAATTTATGGTGTGAGATGAATGAAATAATCTGATCTGGTACAATTTTAGGCATATGCATAAGCCTAGATGTAACCTTGCTATATAATATTTCAGATCACACTCATTACCAATCACATTTGTCTCTGTTTTATTATAAACTAAACCTTTTTTTTCTTCTGACCTGCTCTTTATTCTGACATTCTTGGATAGAGTTTTATTTCAGTATTTTCAACCAATTAAATCAGAACAAATTAAAAACATGTTTCCAGATCAATGCCATTATAGCTTAAAAACCAACCAACCCAAAAAAAATAAGAAGAGAGCACACCTAGAAACATTAATGAATAGGTACTGTTTTCACATAAGGCTTAAAATTAATCTTCAAGTTCATTAGTTAATTCAAGTTTATCCTTTCTGAGTTCTAAGTTACAGAAATGCCTTACTAGTGGATAACAGCCCTTATTAAAATCTAATAAAAGTTCAAGGACATTGCAACAGTAAAGATCTCCTTAACTGCAAGTTAATTATTATGCTATGAAAATATGACTTAGTAATAGGCTATATACCAAGATACACTTTTGATTAAATAGGCATGAGACTGGCAAATTTCCAGAATATTTTTTCTCATTTTCTCCCTCTTTTGCCAATAATCAAAAGTACAACAGAGAACTGGAAAAATTCAAATCTCTGGGACATGCTAATGTATTATTACAGTGAGATAATTGTCTATTCTCTTACAAGAACTGTTTTAAACTAGGAAAGTTGGTAGGCTAGCAGAAGCACTTCACATCTACACCATGGTGGTTTAAAATATAAAGCACTGTTAAAGAACATTAAACATATTTTCAAAATTTCCATAAAAGCTTTAACATTGTCTCTGAATGTTCAAGGCTGTAATTTCTACTTATAAAAAAAACATTCATACAAGAAGTACTTTGCTCAAGATATATCCTTGGATTCTATATAGCCCGCCTAACATTCTGTGCTGAAATCCAAGCGTATTCTGTAACAATGCGTGTAACTTAATTTGCTTAACAAGGCAATCAGACTTAACAAGCAATAATTAGCACTAATTGGCAATAATTAGAAATGTACTACTACTCTATAACATCAGCAAAATTTGCCCTTTCCTCTCTGAGCACACCACCTGTACTCTCATCCACTCTCTCATTACCTCTCGCCTTGACTACTGCAACCTACTCCTCACTGGCCTCCCACTTAACCATCTATCCCCCCTTCAATCCGTTCAGAACTCTGTTGCGCGTCTTATCTTCCGCCTAGACCGATATGCTCATATCACCCCTCTCCTCAAGTCACTTTCACTGGCTTCCGATCAGGTACCGCATACAATTCAAGCTTCTCTTATTAACCTACAAATGCACTCAATCTGCAGCCCCTCATTACCTCTCATCTCCCCTTACGCTCCTACCCGTAACCTCCGCTCACAGGACAAATCCCTCCTCTCAGTACCCTTCTCCACCATCGCCAACTCCAGGTTTCGCCCTTTCTGTCTCGCCTCACCCTATGCTTGGAATAAATTCCCTGAGCCCATATGGCAAGCCCCCTCCCTGCCCATCTTCAAATCCTTGCTCAAGCCCACCTCTTCAACGTCGCTTTCTGCACCTAACCATTATTCATCTATTCAGGAAATCTAGACTGCCCCAATTTGATTGACTGCACTTTTTTTGTCCTTTAGATTGTAAGCTCCTTCGAGCAGGGACTGTCCTCTGTGTTAAATTGTACAGCGCTGCGTAACCCTGGTAGCACTTTGTAAATGTTAAGTAGTAGTAGTAGTAGTAACAAGCAATAATGAGCACTAATTGGCAATAATTAGAAATTTACACTCACAACTCCCTAAGTGTATTCTGTAATGCAGTAAGGTTTAATGTGCAAAAAGGGGTGTTTTTATGAGCAGGGAAATGGGTGTTTCATGGGCATTTCAAAATTTATACACGCTGTTATAGAATATGACCCTTTGCGCCTAAATCTATGAGCTGGGATTTATGCCATGTTTTCATTGGTGTAAATGGAGGCACATAACTTTAGGTGCTAGATATCAACTAAGTGTCTTCTATTTACTGCACCTAAATATAGGCGCTGCTTATAGAATACTCTTAGGTGGAAATGTTTTACGCATGGATTTTCTAGGTGCCATAAATAGAATCTGGCCCATAGCACCTATTGATGAGGTACCATACATCTACCTATTCAAGTTAGTTTAACTGAAGTTTATTTCTCGATATACCACCCTTCAGACCATTTGGCTCAACAACATGGTTCACAATTAACAACTACAATATAAAAGTAAGGAAAGAAATGTATCAACCAAATTAAAAAATATATGACAGAAAAAGAAAAAAAAAAACATGCTCCTCTGGCAAACCATGCCCAGCTGAAATATCAATGCAAAGTTGATGATCCAAATGCCATATTAAATAAAGTATTTAGTGTAGCTTTAAAATTATCATGATTTAATTCTCTCCTTAACCTGGGTTAGGAGAAGGTTTCAGTAATGGGGTCCTAAGTATGAAAAACAAGATCGTATTGCACCCTCCAGACAGTGTGAAAAGGATGAAACTAAAGCTAGTCGGCCCCTTTATTGTGAGCTGTTACATGTGAAGAAGTCAGAGTAAGTATAATAAATATAATTGAACACCTGAATGAAATGAAGCAGGAGGGTTTTGAAGTGCGTATGATAATTGACTTGTCTGTCTGTCTTTCTGTCTGTACACATAGGCATAAGGATACATATACACACACTTATCCATATAAGGAAAGACACACACATATACACACACTTAGATGGATACGCACACATACCCACAGACCCATACCTTCCCACACACAGATGCACTCATATGCCTCATACTATCATTGAGCTAGTGGAGCCTGTTTTGCTGCGCAATGATGCCCTTTTTTTAAATTTATTTTATTTATTTATGAGTTTCATTATTTACATTCACATTACAGGAGGCAACAGAGCAAGATACCTCCTCCAAGCAGAACAGTGATGGATTTTTAGACTAAAATCACTAGAACCTAATGGTTTGAATACTACGATTCAATGGGCAACTTTTTTGTAACGAGGTCTTTTTAAAGAACGTCTTCAGTAAGATCCCTTTAAATCTTTAACCAATAGCAAGACAGGGGAAGGAATGAGTGTCATTATATAGTGGGCACCATTTTGTAATAACCCGCGTAACAAAGTGAAACCATGCTGAATGAAGAGTAAGTTTATGCAGATCTAAATTGCAGTACTAGGCAACAATAGAGTTTCAATAAGTGAAAATCGTAGGTTGGCATTTTATTATTTTTTAGTTGCTGATTTACGTTTTGACTTACAGACAACAACAGATGCAGTACGAGGTCATTTTTCCTTGAAAAAGCCAAAGACGGCGAAATGGGACCCGTTAGAGTAGAACGGAGTGGAACCATACTGCAATACTACAACACTAAGATAAGTGCCAGACACTTTCTGATATGGACATACATACAGCAAATTAAAAGTTATATCTCAGTTTGCATAACAATGAGATTTTTCAGCCGATGAAGATTCCATCCCGTAAAATCAGAATATAACGTTTTCTGGATTGGGAATTCAGAGGCTTTTTCCTCCACTAATATATGATAGTTGTAGCCACACCATTCACAGCCATTCTTTAGAATTTAAGTAACATTCATATCAAATATTGTGGCTGAGTCCAACTGATTGTCTATAAAGGATGTGGCCATTTATAGGATCTTGTCCTATATGTGTTTTTAAAGAAATGTAAGATGAAACTAACACTCAGCAAGTTATAAACATTAGATTTTACCTTATCCTGAAATCTGCCCAGTCATAAAGGGATGTAAGGATTCATTACTGACAAATGCTCAAAAGCTATATCTTCTTTAACATTTAGTGAGAGCTAAGTATTATGTATTACCCCATTACAGATATCAAACATTTTAACAGTGTGGCTGTATGTTCCTGATTGCAATCTACTGTAAAAATGAACGGAATCTCGTCAGCATCGTCATCAATCACACCAAGAGACATCAAGACCTCCTTCAATGGTTAGACATAAAATGAGTCAGCGAAACCATTGAACCCTTGGAGACCCCAGATGAAACAGCAGCCCAGTCTGAGGTCTTCTCTGCCACTCTGATCTTTTGTAAACAGTCAGATTTGGATCAATATTCAGCTTGTATGGCAAACCGTTTGTAAAACTCTTCCTGTGGCACTTGGAAAAAACAAATAGATTCCATGTCCCTATCCAGGTAGTCAGTAGTGTTGAATGTATGTATTGACTACGGACCAACTACATCTCTAAGGATAGTCAGCAATAGATAGATAGATAGATAGATAGATAGATAGATAGATAGATATAGTACTTGTATTTCGCTGACTCCCAAATAAAGGTTCAAAGCGGATCACAAAATAATGTGAATGACTCACAGAAAATCACAATAAAAACTTTATAAAGAGATACGTCTTTAAATTTCTTCTAAAGGAATAGTAGGAAGATGAAAGTTTCAGATCAGTAGGGAGAGACTGCCATATCCTGTGTTATAAGGAAAGGAACCCTCTGGTACCCTCCTATATATAATTCCCAAAGGGGAGAGAATATAGAGCAAACGAGAAACATTTGCTCTAGAACTTCTGTGACAAAGAGGGAATGACAGTAGATTAGATAGATACTCTGACGTGAAACCATCAAATATTTTAAATAACAAGCCTGAAAGACTATAAATAATACAGGCATATAAAGGCATCCAATGAAGTTCAGTCAATGAGGTGATCACTCTATCAAATATGTTTGCACAATAAATCAACCTTACAGCTGTATTCTGAAGAGTATGATGTTTGGATACTGATTTCATCATGAGAGAGCTGTACAGGCAATGAAGATTTTTTTTTATTTTTTTTATTTATGATTTTAATTATAATTCACAAGGATAACCTTGTTAAAGCAATACAGGTAAAGAAATATATAATTTTAAGAATTTGTAACATTCTCATTCAAAGTAGAAATTTACATTTCTGTCATTAATAAAAAAAAAAAGATAAGAAAATTATAATGAGTATAATTACAAACACAGATACAAGTAAATTTAACCTTTCTTAGACCCCAATCATTACTTGGGGGGAAAAAGAGTAAGAGAAGTTATATAGGCATTGAGCAAATTAAACTAGACCTAAATAGGCACTCATGTTTAAATGAAATACAGGCTGTAAATTCCAGAATTAACTTATTTCACTGTTTTAACTTCTAGAAACACTTTAAGTTGTTCCGGCGAAAAGAAATTATATTTTGTTTGACCCAATTTCACTACACACTTGCATGGGTATGCTAGAAAAAAAGTAGCTCCAATCTCTATAGTTTTTTGTTTCAAAGCAAGAAATTGTTTTCTTTTTTGTTGAGTCATTTTTGTCACGTCAGGATAGATCCAAACCTTAATACCATGGAATTGAGCTTTGATATTTTTGAAGTATAATCTTAAAATATTATTGTAATCTTGTTCAAATACCATTGCAACAATCACTGTGGCTCTGTGTATAATTATATCAGAGGATTGTTCCAATATTTCTGAAATATTTTGTAAATTTGCGGTATCTTTTCCGAGGTCTTGCTGTCCATCTTTAGATTGAGGAATAAAATATATTTTATTTATAGGGGGTATTGCCGCCTGAGGAATATGGAGAATTTCCATTAAATATTTATGAAAGGTATCCGTTAGCGTTTCCCCTGCTATTATAGGAAAATTCAAAAGACGGAGGTTGAGACGCCGGTTAAAGTTTTCAATTTGTTCAATCTTTCGTCGGATGTCTAAGGAGTCTTTAGAAACCACACATTTAAATTCTTTCAAGGTATCTACTTCTTTTTTTATAGAGTGAACTTGTATTGTTAGATCATTTTTAACTGAGTCTACAGTATTTTTCATTTCTTCAAATTTGGTGTTAAGGTTTTTTACATCACCTGACGTCTTCTGAAGTGTGTCTGTGATCTGGTCTAACATCGCCTTTAGGGTTTCCAGGGACACCTCCGAGGTCTGCACTGCAATGGGAACGCTTCCCGCAACGCCCCGGATTATCGGTTGTTTGCCTGGGTCCTCACCAGACGCCCTCGTCGAAGTCACTTCCTGATCGACGGGGTTTCTCTCCAGGGTCACTCGCGATGCCGGGCTAGGAGGAATCAGCGATATCGATGGTGGAGACAGGGAGATTTCCTCTCCCAGCAGGGTTTCCGCTTCCCCGGAGACTCCTGCAGCGGGATCCACTCCCCGAATAGATCTGGAGACACCCGGGAAGAAGCGCTCAATCGGCATTTGAACCGGAGAGGAGGTTGAGGTAGGTGGAGGCACTACTCTCAGCACTGCCTTTCGTTTTGTATGAGGCATTGTAAATTAGAAGAAAAGTTTTTGGCTCATATCCGCTGAGCATCTCAAACACCGACTGGTGCGGCAGCCATCTTAGTTTCCCCCGGCAATGAAGATTTTAAAAAAGCCTGAACTAATATGAAAAAATGTTTTCCAAAAACAGAGATCTAAAATATTAAAGCTGATGAAGCTTAAAGAAAGTAGAACGTACCAAATGATTAACTTGAACATCAAAAGAATTAGTGGTGTCTAAATAAAAACCAAGATCTTAGCCACTCTCCATAAAGCTATGTGGTTAATTTAGGTGAACCACTTGGATGATTTAACTTAACCTCATAGCTATATGGAGAGCAGCTGAATATTGCCAACTGCCTGTAGAGTTAGGTATAATGCACTTGCTTTGCCCTCACTCAGCTCTGGCACAATCCAAATAGTATAGGATTGAACTAAATACTACATTACATGTGATGAAGTCCAGCTCCTAAAGCATATGTTGTATACACAGTGGAACTTCTTGAGGCTTTTTCCTCCTTTCTAGAATCTACTACCCCCCTTTTTTGGGGTTTTGCTTACTACTAATTGAGTTTTTCCTTTATATTATAATTGATACAATCCAAATAGTGCCAGAGTGATCTGCAAGAAATTTCAGAAGCACTTTCCATAAATAGTGCAACTGACAATTCATGGATAAGGACTTATTCATATAGCAGGGTCTAACATTTGAATTAGTGCTTTTGAATTTCTGGCACATTGAAACCAGTCCAAAAAAAAAAAAAGCAAATGCGTCTCTCCTAGCAACAAATCAAAGTCACACAAACAAAAAGAAGGGGGTAGACCACTGTGGTTCCAACTCCTGTCTTTCATTAATAAAAATCAACTGTAAGAATGACAATGCATTTCGGCACCACATGCGCCTGCCTTAGAATTCAAGCAGTATTTTCAGTGACATGACAATACACCAAACAGATGTATGAGTAATGACTCAATAAAAAAACATACCTGGATAACTGGGTTCGATTCCCTGAGCTGCCTGATGGTCAGCAGTGGGTTGAGATCCCGGGGAACCAGGTTCAATTCCTTCTGCAGCTCCATGTGACCACGGAAAGTTACTTAGGGCCCCTTTTACCGATCTGCAGCTAAAGGGGGCCTGCGCTGGCATCTGAGCATGTGTTTGATGCGCACCAAGCCCCCTTTTACCACAGTGGGTAAAAGGTAGGTCTTTTTTTTTTTCAGGAAATGGCCATGCGGCAAGTGAAGCATTTGGTGTGCTGCCATTTCAGGGGGAGCCCTTACTGTCACCTATTGAGGTGGCAATAAGGGCTCCTGTGCTAACCGAGCAGCAACCAGGCAGCGCTTGGCACTGCCCGATTACCACCGAGTATATACCAGTGCTACAAAAATAATGTAATTTGTGTAGCGCCTGATATGATGGCACGCTGGGGGTGTGAACTACTGCCGGGTTACTGCGGTAGCCTGGTAGTAACTCCTTTTTAGTGAGTTGTAAGCCCACATTGGGGCTTACCACTGCTTTATAAAAGGGCCCCTTAACCCTCTGTTGCCCCAGGTACAACAGTAGTAGTAGTACAATGTACTACTTAGATTATAAGCCCACTAGGGACAGACCCAGTACCTGTAAAATGTGACTGTAAACTGCGTAGGTCTAAGTGGTATATAAATACTGAAATGAAATTGAAATGTGTATGTATATGTATTTATATTTTAATTGTTAAAGAACCATGTGTGTGTGTAAATATATATATATATATATATATATATATATATATATATATATATATATATATATATATATATTGTAAGGAGGAGGTAGAGGGAAGGCAGAGAAGAGCTGACAGGGGCAGTAGGTCTAGAAAGGAAGATCACTCTCTGCCGGGGAAAGGGGGTAGGAGACTTGCAAGAAAGGAAGTGAACTACAGAACCCAGCAGCACTTGCAAGGGAGGAGGGAACATGAGGGACAGCACTCCCACTCCCAGCAGGCAGAAAGGTCAGCAGGTGATTGGGAGATGGAGGACAATCAAGTGGAGGAGCAGCACCTGGGAGAGAGGGTGGGGGAAGACTCCATGGAGTGGGAGGAGGTTGAGCTAGAGGAGGACTGTGAAAATGCCATGAAAGAAGCTGAACAAGAGCAAATGGAGTTCTTCTGCTCAGGACAGAGGGTAATTACATGAAGAAGGTCAGTCTGGACATTTTCTGTGGGAGGTTGTCAGAGTGTTGGTGTCTGACAAGCGAGGGAGGAGAAAATGCCTCTATCTCCTAGGCAGTAGGAGAAAGTGAATAGAGGAATTGACTGACTCAAAGGTCTATTTCAAGTGGGTTTGGAGTTGCAAGACTGAACTTGTGGGAACTGTTGAGACTTGTTGGGAGAGGGGAAGAAGAAGGGAAGTAAGTCGTACAGAGACCAGCAGCTGGAATACAGCGCACACTCTATGTGCCCGCTGGTGGGGCTCTGAAATAAAGTGCTCTGCAGAATAAACAGTACTGTGAATTGCTTTTTGCAAGTGAGCCGGAACAGTTCGGTTGAGGAGATGGATTAGCCCCAATTGTGTGGGCGAAGAAGGACAGCTCGGAGAGGTGCTCAGAGGTGCGTAGACCACACAGAGAGGTGTCGCAGCAAGAGCAGACAGCACGGAGGGGTGCTTGCTGACATTATATATATATATATATATATATATATATATATATATATATATACACACATACATACATACATACATACATGGTTCTATAACAATTAAAATTAGATATATGAATTAATTAATCAATAAATACATAATGTTTAAAATATAGGGCTCTGTTTACTAAGGCACGTTACAGTTTTTAGGGTGTGCACAAAATTAGCACACGCTAACTGTGTAGTTGTCCATAGGAATATTGTAGGCACCTACACAGTTAGTGCACACTAGAAGCACTAACGTACCTCTAGTACGACTTAGTAAACAAGACCCATAGTGTAAATAATGATACTGGATCTCCAAAATGATTTTTAAAAAAATCCTGTGAATAGATAAATAACTCCCCTGTTTGCCATGCTAGTGGCTGCTGTGTGGCAATGCTGACATAGTCCAAGTCAATAGACTGTCGACATTAGTGCATAGCAGTCCCTAGCATAATAAACAGGGGGTAAATTAGCTAAAACAATAACCCCCCCCCCCCATTTACAAAGCCATGCTAGCTGCTGCTGCATGGTAATGCCAACAGAGCCCATTCACTTTGAATGGGTTGTGTCAGCATTATTGCACCGGCAGCAGCTAACATGGCTTTTTTCTATTTGATCTAATGACATTAAATAGAAACAACTAGTACACATACCAATAACAGCTGATAGAAAATGTTTGTTGATGCACACACTTCCAATTAATTAGCACTTTGAATATATTAGCTTCTAATATAAAAAATGCATAAATGGCAGTAAAAGCATGGTAAAGGTCTATAATGGCCTAATGAATGTCAATTAGTGCAGCTAAAAATATGGAAAAATAAAGAACAAAGGCAAAAACAAAATGTAAAAATAAAATACAAAAGTTGAGAAATATAAGCCATAATATATGGAATCAGTGAAAATAGAAGCAACAGCAAAAAATTAGGTAATCAGAGCATCAGCAAAACCATGATAATAACACTAAATATGGAAAGTGAGCAAAGACTTGGATTAGGAATTGGTTATTGGACAGAAAACAGAGGGTAGGGTTTAATGGTCATTTCTGTCAGTGGAGGAGGGTGAACAGTGGAGTGCCACAGGAATCTATACTGGGACTGGTGCTATTTAACATATTTATAAATTTAAAAAAAAAAAAATTCTGATTCATTTTTAATATGGAACATCTTACATTTCTGCTCAGAAGGAATGGATCCTAAAGAGCTTAGACGAGATTGGGTGGCAAAGTCTGTGGCGGGAGACGGAGATGGTGCTGGACAGACTTATACGGTCTGTGCCAGAGCCAGTGGTTTGGAGGCGGGGATAGTGCTGGGCAGACTTATACGGTCTGTGCCAGAACCGGTGGTGGGAGGCGGGGCTGGTGGTTGGGAGGCGGGGATAGTGCTGGGCAGACTTATACGGTCTGTGCCCTGAAAAGGACAGGTACAAATCAAGGTAAGGTATACACAAAAAGTAGCATATGTGAGTTTATCTTGTTGGGCATTCTGGATGGACCGTGCAGGTCTTTTTTCTGCCGTCATCTACTATGTTACTATGATATGGAAATCGGAACAAGGAGCAACGTGATTACATTTGCAGATGACACAGAACTATTCAAAGTTGTTAAAATATGTGCAGACTGTGAAATATTGCAGGAAGACCTTAGGAAATTGGAAGACTAGGCACCCATATGGCAAACGAAATTTAATGTGAACAAATACAAGGTGACGCACATTGGAAAGAATAATCCGAATCATAGTTAATTAGGATCCACCTTGGGGGTCAGCACTCAAGAAAAAGATTTAGGTGTCGTAGAAATTACGTTGAATCTTCTGCTCAGTGTATAGCGGTGGCCAAAAAAACAAACAGGATACTAGGAATTATTAAGAAAGGGATAGTGAATAAGACCAAAAATTCTATAATGCCTCTGTATCACTCCATGGTGCGACCAGACCTTGAGTATTGCATTCAGTTCTGGTCACCGTATCTCAAAAAAAATTGTTGGTGGGGTAGTGGGTTCAACAAGTGGGATTTTGGTGAGTGTATTATAAGCAGCGGAGGCTCACATTTCATAGCATGGACATACTTTTGTACTATCACACCTTTGAATACTTAGGTGCTTCAGAAGTTGAGGCATTGGATTTTGCAGGATAAGAATATGGGCTTGTTTTCTTTATTAGCTAGGGATTTTGATATGTTGCATATACAGGCTTCTCCATCTCATTTTGGCATCACCAGTATGGTCTTTGGCACTTCCTTCCCATCCTTTTGTACCTTTTTTAATTTAATCCAATTCAATTTTACATTGTTAATATTTTAATTTTAGCTTGACCAACTTTAGCATAATACTTCCTTACCGCTATCCCTTTTATTTTTGATTACTAATGTAATCAGTTTGTACTTTCCTTTTCATTTCCCCCAAAATTCTTTTTATGTTACTTAATGTAAACTGCTTAGATATTTTAATATAATTTATAATATAATAAATAAAAGTGAACTATGAACTATAGTGGAGATCAGAAGAAAGTAAATGAGAATGAAGATGTTAAGAAGAAGAAATCTAAGAGGCCTAAGATAAATATGAAAATGTAATTAAAAAATTATGCTGGTATTTTAAGTGATACAAAGCCAGCATTGTATCCAGGCCTCTTGCAATATTCAGATTTGATTTTGAGAGTATATAAAATATGGAGCGGGTGGGGGGATGGATCTGGATTAATTATTTTCAGCAGTTTCATAAAGGTTTGACTAAAAATAAGTCAGGATATAGATGTATGTTTAGCAGAAATCATACCAGCTTTGCCTTGGATTACAAAAGGGGTGTTTTCTTCAGGGTGGCAATTTCTGGGACAATACATTGGGCCCTACAGGTTTTTAAAGGGGGGAGTTCAGAGTTTGTTGGTTCCACCCATCGCTCTGGCAGGAATGAATATGGGTAACGATGAGGTACAGAATGCTGCACTATCAAATGTCTGTTTTCATTTCAATGTCGGGCACTGTAAGTATCTAACCTGCTGTTTTCCTGGTATTGAAAGAGCTCCAAGTTTGGGTTCTAGCTTGGCAATCTCCATTAGAATGTTCCTACAAGGCTCTATCTCCCATTAATTTGGAAACATTGTAGAGATGATTGCAGTATTATCCTGATGTTGAAGTATTTTAATTTTTGTGTTAAGGATTTTTATGTGGTTTGTTATTCTATTTTTGGGTCCCCTATTGTGGCGTAAGTACTCCAACACTTGCTATTACTGACATGGAAATTTTGCTTGAGAAGTTGCAAAAGGAGTTACAGCAGGGGACTATTTTCCAATCCTTCTTGGGAGAATTTCATCATTTGTCCTTTGGGGCTGGGAAAATTCCATCTTACTACAAAGAAAAAATATGATGGGCCTCAAAGAGCAGATTTTATTTAAAAGATCCTCATGGGCTGTGTTTCAGCAAATTGCCTGTGTCAGGGGTCTACAATAAAAATATCAAAAATCAATAAATATATACATTCATATCTATAATCTCGCACATAAATAAATGAAAAAACATGTGATTATATATGTCCAAAAGAACTATAGACAGAAAAAAAACAGCATAATAGTAAAACAAAGTATACATAGAATTGCTCCTATTAGATAAATATAAAAAAAAATAGTGTAAAATATCTTCAGTCTATGTGGGGCAGTGTTGAAATCCATCCCAAATAAATGTCACAAGATCTAGGGGACAAAAAAAAAACCCAGTACTTATGTGGAATCTGAAAGTGGAACATCATACATATAACTGTTCATAATAAAATCAGACATACAAGGAAACCTTTCCAGCTGATGCTATATTTCAAAATTAAAGAAATTGCTCAGACAAAAGAGACAAAATACTTCAGCATCTTTATGTGTCTCAATACCTTCTTGACACAGATATCGCTTACTGGCAGGAGTAGTGCATAAAAAACATCTGTATCAATGAAATAAACTCTGTGTTAATGGTACTCAAAAAGGTATTGTACAGCAAAACTTATGCATTCTCAATCAGTGCTGTAACATTAAAACATTAAGAAGTGCCCTGTAAAGTTCTTAGTACTAAATATGCTTCAGAGTGGCTTAAAAGAAATGTGACTGTGCAAAATAAATGAAATCATCAAGACACAAAGATCGAAGTAGGCATCTACGTGAGAAAACTAATAGTATTTTTGATGTGGAAAAACTAAAGAATTTATTGAGAGTACGATTTCTGGCTCAGTACTGATTATGATTCAAAGTGGTTAAGATGGAACGTGACTGTGCAAAATGAACAAAACCATTTAAACACAAAGATACAAGTTGGCATCTATAAGAGAAAACTAATCCAAATTTTAGTTTAAAAAAAACTAAAGAATTTATAGCCAGATCAAATGATCACTCAAAGCAGGTAGATCTAAGTACAGACCTAAGTGCAGATACATGATTTTACCATTAGGATACAAATGTTGTTGATCATTGAAGTGCATAATATGAGAACAAAGTATCCTGAAAGATCATTTGAAACAGGTAAATATTAGGGTAAATTTTCAAGTGCCATGACTCAAAAAATATGTATGTATAATTAAATATGTGTAAAGTAAAATACACTTCCCTGTTTACTAAGCCATGCTGTAGCTACACTAACTTTTTAACAGAAGCTAAAAATTAGCACACACTAACAATAGAGACATCCATTATATTCCTATGGGTGTCTCTAGCGGAGAGCCTGAGGAAGCAGAAGTTCCGCCCCAGCGCACTGCATTTCCAGTGCTACTGGAAATTCCAGAAAAATATTACTGCAGGGGATTACCTGACAGTAATTGCCCGGTTACTTCTGGTTTAGTGTGGGAGCCCATACCACCACCTCAATAGTTGGTGGTAAGTGCTCCACCCAAAATAGCTGCATGGTAAGTGCAAACCTACCACATGGCCATTTCTTTTTTCAGGATTTTTACCCACTATGGTAAAAAGGGCCTCAGCAAGTGGCAAAAATGGCCACTGCTGCTAGCACAGGGCCCCTTTTACTGCAGCTTAGTAAAAGGGCCCCTGAGTGAATACAGGAATTGATGTCACAGGTTTGTAATTACTTAGGGCCTCTTTTACAAAGCCGCACTGCCATTTCTTAGTGCAGCAAATGAAGTTGAAAGTTGAAGTTGAATAGGCAGGATCAGTGGCGTAGCCACAGGTGGGCTTGGGTGGGCCGGGGCCCACCCACTTAGGACTCAGGCCCACCCAACAGTAGCACACATTTAGTGGTAGCTGGTGGGAATCCCAAGCTCTGCCAGCTGACGACTTCCCCCTGATGGTAACAAAAA
This sequence comes from Microcaecilia unicolor, assembly GCF_901765095.1. Classification (NCBI taxonomy): domain Eukaryota; kingdom Metazoa; phylum Chordata; class Amphibia; order Gymnophiona; family Siphonopidae; genus Microcaecilia; species Microcaecilia unicolor. Next base: position 126,655,350 of record NC_044036.1, read on the forward strand.
ATGCTACTTTCTACAATACCAGCACCTGCACATGCTCAGTTTTCAGCGCACGTATGCTGCAGACTGCCAAGGTGGAAAGAAGAGTTTTCCTGCCAGCTGAGATAATCTTTTGTTGGGGGGGGAGGGGAGAACACTTGATGCCCATCCACTTCTTGCCTGGGCCCACCCAAAATCTGTTTTCTGGCTGCGCCCCTGGCAGGATGAAGCAGCAACGAGAATGGGACAGCCGGAAGCAGCTGTCTTCAGCGCTGCCCGTGCTATGGTTCACTGCTGGAATCAGGGAGGAGAGATAGCTGGCCAGATCTGAAGGAAGGGAGGGAGGGAGAACACAGATGCCCATTTGCGGGGATAGGGAGCAGGGAGCCTGAGGAAGCAAAAAACTGTTTGGCTGGCCACTATTGTTGGGGGAGCCTGAGATAGAAATGGGGCGGCCTGGGTCCCTGAGGCCCCCTGTAACTGTGCCACTAGAACAAGCCTCAGGGGAGGAGGAGGAGGACAATGATGTTGAGAAGGGACCCAAGCCCAAATTTTGAAAGCCGGTTGTTAAAATTTAACAGGAACAGAAAAATACCTACTGTACCTGAATGTACACCATTTCAATATCCTTCAGACTTGAAGTTGGCTTATATAGGGGTCCGTTTATAAAGGCATGCTAATAATAAGTGTGCACTAAATGCTAGAGACACCAATATATTCCTATGGGTGTCTCTTGTGTTTAGCACACGCTAATCATTAGTGCATGCTAAAAATGTTAGTGTGCCTTTGTAAAAGGACCTCATAGTTAGATACAGCAGGCATTTTTCTGTTTCTAGAGGGCTCACAATTATTTTAAAAAGTGTTGAACTGGAATTTGAACTAGATTCCTTGGTTTACAGTCCACTGCACTAATCACTAGGCCACTCCTCACACCTGCTTCCTGCTCTGTTAAGAATGACTATAATACCTGAAGCTGTCAAGAGCCCGATTATCACCTTCTAGCTTCACTTTCAGAGGAGAAGGAACAAGACAGCAACCACTGGGGATTAAGGGGGTGTAATGCCTTAATCCCTCCAGTGAATAGCTGTTCAATCAGAGCACCTTTCTGTAACCTGGACATTCCTGAAACAGGTCTAAATAAAGATGTCCTTCTTTTTAAAGGAAGCAACAGAAACAGCAAAGGTGGTCCAAGGAAGGAGGGACAGTCAAGTGTATGTAACCTGGGGTTAAAGAAAAAAATAAATACTTACCTGGGCTCCGGGGGTTCTGGGGACACGTTGGGGTCAGGTTGGTGCTGTTTGGAGCACTCCGGGCGCTGCCAGATGCAGCGCTGGTTTTTTGGGGGGGCTCCCGGAGACGATTGAGCACGTCTCCGGGAGTGAGGAGCATTCGGGCCCGAAGCGGGGCCAGAGGGATGGTGGCGCCAGGTTTTTCTGTTTCCGGGGACGATTGAGCGTCCCCGGGATCTGGGAGCCGGTGCGGGAGTGAGGACGCTGCATGGGGCAGCGTTGAAGGTTTTTTTTTTGCTCCCGGGGCGAAGGAGCGAGGCCCCGGGAGTGAAGAGTGATTCCGGTGAGAAGAGGGCCGGAGAAGACATCGACGCGAGTGTGCATGAGGCGGTGCGCCTCATGCACATAACGGGAGCGCGCGTCTTCGCGTTTAGGCCGAAGCCGGGGCCTAAATTTTGGGCCGGTTCTGGTTGTTTTTTTAATTTTAGCTCTGTTTCGGCCCCAGGACGTCGAGGACCGGAACCAGGGGAAGTCTACATGTGAGGGGAAAATCCCGGTTCAGGTAAGGGGTCTTTTGACCTGAAATTTTATTTTGTTTATTTTTAAATTAAGTAAATACGGTTTTTGATTTTTTAAAAATCAGGGGTTTAAGTTTTTTAAATTTGGTTTTCAGATTCTTGATCGGGGAATTTTTTATGATTTTTCTGGTGATTTAGTTTTACAATTTTAATATTTTTTAGGGGTGATTTTGAGGGTGGTGGTTTTGAAGGGGTTAAATGTGTAATAAATTTTTAATTTTGACGTGGTAGTTTAAGGGGAAGGTAAGGAAATTTTTAAGGTAGGTTTAAAATAATTTTGGGATTTTTAAGGGGGTGTTTTGGGGGAAAAATTAGGGCAGACGTGAAAAAAATGGTAGATTTAAATTTTAAAAACAGGGTTTAATAGAGGAGGTAAGGTTTAATATGTGGGTGTGATTTGGGGGAAAATTGGGTGGATTGGGATTTTTTAAATTGGATTAGAATATTTTCCTATTATTTTCTATGGAAAAGGTAAAAATAAAATGGAGATTCAGTTGTGCTGCTCAAGATTCCGCTGGTCAGCAGAGTAAAGCGGAATCTTGAGGAGTACAACTGATTGGTTGAGGGGTCTGCGGAACTCTGGCCGCAGTTCCGTTACTAAGGCAACGGGGCTGTGGACAGTTGGGGAGAGGAGCTGAAGACACCGAAGTGAGTGGATGCATTTGGCTGAGTGTCTGAGGTGGATAGAGAATATAGGTGTTTAGAGTGACTGAATGGTGTGACAGAGAATAAGAAATAAAGGTTATTTGGATGTTGGGAATGAGAGAGAGGGAATGTGTGTAAAGTCATATGAAATAGAGTAAAATTATAAAGAGGGTTGGTTTGAAGGTTAATAGGGATTAAAGTGACTGGGCTGAAGAGAAAAGTGGTGTATGAGTGGAAGGCATTAGTGCTCCTCTAGTGCAGGGAAAAGAAAAAAAGAATAGGTCCGGAGGAGTAGGGATTTTTAATTTATTTTATTTTTGAATATATATATATATATGGCCCAAGTATTTCCAAATTGACACCTAAAGTTTTTTAAATAAAAAAATTCTAGCAGGGAGATACGATTTTCTTCCATTTTAAGTTATTAAAGTTAGGTTTAGGATGAAGAGCCAGGCGCCTGGACAGCGAGCAGAGTGAACAACTGGGCCCCAACGCAAGAAAGACTCCTGCACTACAGGGGAAAGCAGCATTAAAAGAACAGCTAAGTGACTTGAAACACAAATTAATTAAAATTTACATACTTACCTGTGATCCTGGGTTCCTTGACGAAGGTGAATCCTAAAGAAAATACATAACAACAACACAGAAAGAATCAAATTCTTGTTTATAGAAATAAAAGGAAGTAAATTGTTTGTATAGAAAACATTAGTGATAAAAAAATAGAGATTTAAGGAAGAAGTAAAAATAATACTTATCTGATATATTTGGGTTTGATGTGCTAATGGGTTAATGAGGAACTGAGTTCAATTCCCGGCACAGGCAGCTCCTTGTGACTCTGGGCAAGTCACTTAACCCTCCATTGCCTGCCGCATTGAGCCTGCCATGAGTGGGAAAAAGCGTGGGGTACAAATGTAACAAAAAATAAATTTCTGAAAGAAAGAAAATAGAATTAGTAGTATTGAGGTTTTTGAATAGTTAAATAGTAAAACTTGATTTTAATAGTTAATGAATAAAATTTTGTTCTGAATACATTGTTACTTATTAACTCTACTTTGAAATGAAGGATTTTTGATAAATACAATTTCCGTGAACAATTTTACCAATAGTGTCTGATGCCATTGAATTCGGGGGATATCATCATTACTAATCCAAAATTAGTTTCCTTTTCCTCTTCCGTTCTTAGAGGACGGAAGACGAGTTTAGTGTTTTTCTACAACATCTCCGGTGTTCTGCAGTGAGTTTCTGAAATCAAGGCCGACTACAATCATCTGATTCCAGAATTCACATAATAATACCAGAACACGGGAGGGGTTGGTAAGATGTACATCAAATCAAACTTTATTGAAGAAAGACCTGACAGCCAAATTTCAACAATATTGCCTGCATCAGGGGTCAATGCTAACAGCAGCATGCACACAGACAATGGAAACATCAGTGTTGGACTAGCCTATTCTCCTTTGCAAAATCAGGATCTGGGTGTTTCAAGTACGTGGATGTCCATTTCAGCCTTTTGCGATATCCATATGCGTTGCTTTGGTTGCCTATGGAGGTTCATATTCAGTTTAAGTTGTGTGTGCAGATTTTTAATATTTTATATAGGAATGCTCAATTTCACATGCTGGAATTATGGATTCCCCTAATATGAAGAGTTAAAGTGTTAGAAAATGTATTGTTATTTCAATATCCATGTCCAAAGGGTGCTCATTCTAAAAAGCTATTTTCCTCTAATTTCCCTTTTTTAACAGCATATAGTTGGAATACTTTAGGTACAAGTTTAAACAATAACTATTACTTGTACAGGAAGTCTTTGAAAGCCTTTTTATTCAGGAAACTTTTATTAGGTTGATTTTATTTTTAATTTTGTAGTTCTCTGGGTCTTGTCCAGACTTGTTTATTGTTATCCACAGTGAACTTATGATTATTGTGAAATATAAGAATATTTTCTATTATATTACATTTATTTTTTTGTATGAAAGTGCATTGCACTTCTTAATACATTACAAAAAATAGCAAGATGTCTACTGGGAAATGCACAACAATGAGACCACGTAACTCTCTTATCTATGTGTTTTCATTGTTTGTTTGTTTTTTTTGTTAAATATAGGATTCATTTTAAGTTGCTAGTTCTTGCCTATACATTTGGCCTCATTAGCATTATGTTATGCTCCTAATAGAACCTTAAGATCATTTTCTGATTATAGGATGGTGATACCTTGGCCATCTAGTACATAATGGATGATGATACAGGATTGTGCCTTCTTTTAGTTAGTGCCTTCCCTATGGAATAAGCACTTCATTTCTATCCATGTAGAGGGTAATTTAACAAAATCGAAGATATTATTATAGGCTCATTTTTTTATAATCATATTTGATGAACAGACTATGTAAGAATGAAATGGCTTCTTGCAGTCTCCCTAGAAATTTGGATTATTATTGACTGAGCTGCTGCTTTGCTTCCCAGTTGTGTTTTTGGAGTTATTTTGTTTTTACATCTAGTTACTGTACACTGCTATGACCTACATAAGCTAGGCAGTATATCAAATTTTAATAAAAACTTTAATAAACATACACATCACACATTGTGTTACTCATATACTATTGCAATGACTAACCTATCATGCTGAGTTACTGCAGATTAGTGACTCCCGTGGAGGGGCATAATCGAAAGGGACGCCCAAGTTTTGCTGAGGACGTCCTCGCAAAATGTCCTGGTGGAGGGGCGTGGAAAACCGTATTATCGAAGCAAGATGGACGTCCATCTTTTGTTTTGATAATATGGTCGGGGATACCCATATCTTGAAATTTAGGTCATTCTTAGAGATGGCCGTCCCTAGAATTGGTCGTTTCTGATTTTCGGCGATAATGGAAATCAAGGACGTCCATCTCAGAAATGACCAATTGCAAGCCCTTTGGTCATGGGAGGAGCAAGAATTTGTATTTCACTGGTCCCCCTGACATGCCAGGACACCAACCGGGCAACCTAGGGGGCACTGCAGTGGACTTCATAAATTGCTCCCAGGTACATAGCTCCCTTACCTTGTGTGCTGAGCCCCCAAACCCCCCCCAAAACCCACTACCCAACACTGTACACCACTACCATAGCCCTAAGGGGTGAAGGGGGGCACCTAGATGTGGGTACAGTGGGTTTGTGGTGGGTTATGGAGGGCTTGCTATTTTCTCCAAATTTGTGGTCCACTGCAGTGCCCCCTAGGGTGCCCAGTTGGTGTCCCGACATGTCAGGGGGACCAGTGCACTATGAATGCTGGCTCCTCCCAGGACCAAAGGACTTGCATTTGGTCATTTCTGAGATGGCTGTCCTTAGTTTCCATTATCGCTGAAAATCAGTAACGACCAAGTCTAAGGACGACCATCTCTAGGGACAACCTAAATGTCAAGATTTGGGCGTCCCCGACCATATTAGTGAAACGAAAGATGGACGCCCATCTTGTTTTGATAATACAGGTTTCTCTGCCCCTTCACCAGGACGTCCTCTGAGGATGTCCTCAGGAAAACTTGGGTGCCCATTTCGATTATGCCCCTCCACATCTTTTTTGAGATGTGGCAACCAGAATTGAACACAATATTCAACGTGCGGTCGCACCATGGAGCGATACAAAGGCATTATAACATCCTCATTTTTGTTTTCCATTCCTTTCCTAATAATACCTAACATTCTATTTGCTTTCTTAGCCGCAGCAGCACACTGAGCAGAAGGTTTCAACGTATCTTCGACAACGACACCTAGATCCCTTTCTTGGTCGGTGACTGTTAACGTGGAACCTTGCATGACATATAATTCGGGTTCCTCTTTCCCACATGCATCACTTTGCACTTGCTCACATTAAACGTTATCTGCCATTTAGACGCCCAGTTTCCCAGTCTTGTAAGGTCCTTTTGTAATTTTTCACAATCCTCCCGCGATTTAACAACTTTGAATAAATTTGTGTCATCAGCAAATTTAATTACCTCACTAGTTACTCCCATCTCTAGGTCATTTATAAATATGTTAAAAAGTAGCAGTCCCAGCACAAACCCCTGGGAACCCCACTAACTACCCTTCTCCATTGAGAATACTGACCATTTAACCCTACTCTCTGTTTTCTATCTTTTATCCAGTTTTTAATCCACAATAGAACACTACCTATCCCATGACTCTCCAATTTCCTCTGAAGTGTTTCATGAGGTACTTTGTCAAAGGCCTTCTGAAGATATACAATATCAACTGGCTCAACCTTATCCACATGTTTGTTCACCCCTTCAAAGAAATGTAGTAGATTGGTGAGGCAAGATTTTCCTTCAATAAATCCATGTTTTTGCAATCTCATGAATCCGGCCAAATCGGTATAATCGAAAGCCGATTTTGGCCGGCGCCTACTGTTTTCCATCGCAGAGCTGGCCAAACTTCAAAGAGACTTCTTGGTAGGGTAGCGAAGGTGAGACGGGACGGGGTGGGACGGGGGCGTGGTCACGAGATGACCAGCTTCGCCCGAAAATGGAAAAAAGAAAGCCGGCCCTGACGAGCATTTCTCTGGCTTCACTTGGTCCCTTTTTTTTCAGGACCAAGCTTCAAATAGGTGCCCCAACTGACCAAATGACCACCAGAGGGAATTGGAGATGACCTCCCTTTACTCCCCCAGTGGTCACCAACCCCCTCCCACCCAAAAAAAAAAAAATTTGCCAGCCTCAAAATTCATAACCAGCTCCCTGACAGCAGTATGCAGGTCCCTGGAGCAGTATTTAGTGGGTGCAGTGCACTTCAGGCAGGTGCACCCAGGCCCATCCCCCTCTACATGTTACACTTGTGGTGGTAAATGTTAAGCCCTCTAAACCCACTGTACCCACATGTAGGTACCCCCTTCATCCTTAAGGGCTATGGTAGTGGTGTACAGTTGTGGGGAGTGGGCTTTGAGGGGAGCTATGCACCTGGGAGCTAATTTTGAAGTCCACTGCAGTGCCCCCTAGGGTGCCCAGTTGGTGTCCTGGCATGTCAGGGGGACCAGTGCACTACAAATGCTGGCTCCTCCCATGACCAAATGCCTTGGATTTGGCCGGGTTTGAGATCGCCGGCATTAGTTTCCATTATGGGCGAAAACCGATGCCGGCCATCTCAAACCCGGCCATCTCTGACATTTGGCCGGCCCCAACCGTATTATCGAAACGAAAGATGGCCTGCCATCTTTTTTAATAATATGGTTCGGGATGGCTCTTTGCGGCGCCGGCCATATAGATGACCGGCACCGTTCGATTATGCCCCTCTTTGTCGCATTAATCCATGCTTTTGAATATGACCTGTAATTTTATTCTTAATAATAGTCCCTACCATATTGCCCGGCACCAACCTTAGACTCACCGGTCTATAATTTCCTTGATCTCCTCTTGAACCTTTTAAAAAAATTGGCATTACATTGGCCACCCTCCAATCTTCCGGTACCAAGCTCGATTTTAAGGATAAATTACATATTATTAACAATAGCTCCGCAAGCTCATTTTTCAGTTCTAGCAGTACTCTGGGATGAATAACATCCAGTCCAGGAGATTTGCTACTCTTCAGTTTGTAGAACTGCCCCATTACATCCTCCAGGTTTACAGAGAATTCATTAAGTTTCTCCGACTCGTCAGCTTCGAATACCATTTCTTGCACCAGTATCCCACCCAAATCTTCCTCGGTGAAGACCGAAGCAAAGAATTCATTTAATATCTTTGCTACGACTTTGTCTTCCCTCATCGCCCCTTTTACTCCTCGGTCATCTAGCGGTCCGATTCTTTTGCCGGGTTCTTGCTTTTTATATACCTAAAAAAATTTTATTATGTGTTTTTGCCTCCAATGCAATCTTTTTTTTCGAAGTCCCTCTTAGCCTTCCTTATCAGCGCTTTGCATTTGACTTGACATTCCTTATGCTGTTTCTTATTATTTTCAGTCGGTTTCTTCTTCCATTTTCTGAAGGATTTTCTTTTAGCTCTAATAGCTTCCTTCACCTCACTTTTTAACCTCATTTGGTCTTCCTTCCTCCTTTTTTAATATGCAGAATATATTTAGCCTGGGCTTGCAGGATGGTGTTTTTGAACAGCATCCACGCCTGATGTAAATTTTTTGTCCTCACAGCCACTCCTCTAAGTATTTTTTCACCATTCTTCTGATTTTATCATAGTCTCCTTTTTTAAAGTTAAACGCTAACATATTTGATTTCCTAATAGGCTTATTTTCGAAATAGAAGGGCGCCCATCTTTCGACACAAATCGGGAGATAGGCATCCTTCTCTCAGGGTCACCCAAATCGGAATAATCGAAAGCTGATTTTGTGTGTCCCCCACTGCTTCCCATCGCAGGGACGACCAAAGTTCCCGCGGGTGTGTTGGAGGTGTAGTGAAGGCGGGACTGCGGCGTACCTAACAGATGGGCGTCCTCAAGCGATAATGGAAAAAAGAAAGGCGTCTCTGACGAACACTTGGCCAACTTTACTTGGTCCTTTTTTTATGACCAAGCCACAAAAATGTGCCCTAAATGACCAGATAACCAGCAGAGGGAATCGGGGATGACCTCCTCTGACTCCCCCAGTGGTCACTAACCACCTCCCACCCCGAAAAAAAAACAACTTTAAAAACTTTTGTCTTTTTTTTTTAGAGTATGGGTGAAGGACGTCCTTCGCTATGCCTCTGTCCCTTTGATGGCAGTTGAGGATGTCCAAAATGTGGATGTTTGTGAGAAGGATGTCCATGCCTGGATGTTTCTGTGAGAAGGATGTCCATGCCTGCTATGCCTCTGACACCCCCTTTATTTATTTGGATTTTGGATCACAAGTAACAGCAGTGGGATTTGAACTGACCACCTTTGGATTGCAAGACCAGTGCTCTAGCCACTAGGCCACTCCTCCACTCCCTTGAAAGTTGGCATCCCTGTGCAGGTCCCTGGGGTGGAGGTATGTGTGTGTGTCAGCGGAGGCATAATGAAGGCGTGGACATCCTTCTTTCAAACATTTTGGACGTCCTCAACTGCCCACCACCCCCACGGGGACGGCCAAATTTCAAGGGAGTAGAGTGGAGTGGCCTAGTGGTTAGAGCAGTGGTCTTGCAATCCAGAGGTGGTTGGTTCAAATCCCACTGCTGCTACTTGTGATCCAAAATCCAAATAAATAAATGGGGTGTCAGACGCATAGCAGGCATTGACTTCCCTGTCACAGAAACATCCAGGCATGGACCTCCTTCTCACAAACATCCACATTTTGGACATCCTCAACTGTCATCACAGGGACAGAGGCATAGCGAAGGACCCCATTGGAAGGACAGAGGCATAGAAATATCCAGTGGACCTGAATGTTACTCACCTTGAGCTACTACTGAAAAAAGTGTGAGCAAAAGCTAAATAAATAAATAGCGAAGGACGTCCTCAACTGCCGTCACAGGGACGGAGGCATAGCGAAGGACGTCCTGGAATGTCAGGGGGACCAGTGCACTACAAATGCTGGCTCCTCTCACAACAAAATGACTTGGATTTGGTCATTTTTGAGATGGGCGTCCTCGGTTTCCATTATCACCGAAAACTGGGGATGACCATCTCTAGGGACGACCATCTCTATGGTCAACCTAAATGTTGAGATTTGGGTGTCCCCGACCGTATTATCAAAACGAAAGATGGACGCCCATCTTGTTTCGATAATACGGGTTTCCCCGCCCCTTCGCGGGTGACGTCCTGTGAGGACGCCCTCAGGAAAACTTGGGTGCCCCATTCAATTATGCCCCTCCATGTATACTTACTTCAAAGCTAATATCAAATCCGATCATATTATGATCACTGTTATCAAGCAGCCCCAGCACCATTACCTCCCGCCCCAGATCATGCGCTCCACTAAGGACTAGGTCTAGAATTTTTCCTTCTCTCGCCGGCTCCTGTACCAGTTGCACCATAAAGCAGTCCTTGATTTCGTCAAGGAATTTTACTTCCCTAGCGTGCCCTGATGTTACGTTTACCCAGTCAAAATTGGGGTAATTGAAATCACCCATTATTATTATGTTGCCCAGTTTGTTTGCGTCCCTAATTTCCTTTAACATTTCTGCATCCATCTGTTCATCCTGGCCAGGTGGATGGTAGTACACTCCTATCACTATCCTTTTCCCCTTTACACATGGAATTTCAATCCACAGTTATTCCAAGAAGTGTTTTGTTTCCTGCAGAATTTTCAATCTATTTGATTCAAGGCTCTCATTAATATACAATGCTACCCCTCCACCAATTCGATCCACCCTATCACTACGATATAATTTGTACCCCGGTATGACAGTGTCCCACTGGTTATCCTCCTTCCACCAGGTCTCAGAGATGCCTATTATATCTAATTTTTCATTTAGTGCAATATATTCTAACTCTCCAATCTTATTATTTAGGCTCCTGGCATTCACATATAGACATTTCAAACTATGTTTGTTGTTCCTATTTACATCATGCTTAGTGCTTGACAGTAATAATTTGCAATCTTTTGTCTGATTTTTGTTTTTATTTAAGGACACCTGCCAGCTTATTTTCAAAAGAGAAAAACGCCCATATTTCGACCCAAATCGAGAGATGGGCATCCGTTTCCCGTGGGTGCCCAAATCGGTATAATCGAAACCCGAATTTTGGCGTCCTCAACTGCAGTCCATCATGGAGACGAACAAAGATCACTGGGGCGTGTCGGAGGTGTGGCAAAGGCGGGACTGGGGCGTGGTTATCGGCCGAGGAGAGATGAGTGTCTTTAGCTGATAATCGAAAGAAGAAGGGCGTTTTTGAAGAGAATTTGGTCTGCTTTATTTGGAACCTTTTTTTCAGGTCCAAGTCCCAAAAAAGTGCCCCAACTGACCAAATGACCACCGGAGGGAATCGAAGATGACCTCCCCTGACTCCCCCAGTGGTCACTAACCCCCTCCCAACAACAAAAATCCAATTTACAAACTTTTTTTCCAAGCCTGTATGCCAGCCTCAAATGCCGTACCCACCTCCATGACAGCAGAATGTGTTCTATCCTCTGACAGCCTTTCCCTGGTTCTGATGTGGGTCTCGGTTGAGTGTGACACCTTTTCTGTTAAGGGCACTGCAGAGTCACATCAGCAATGCATTGTGGTGGGTGTAGGGTATTGGGCTCCGTGATTCCACTAGCTTGTGTTAAATGCTCACGATGTTGGTAGTTGGTAGGCTCTACTCCCATGGTGCTTTCCCCTCTGCTTACTGGGTCAGAGTGTGCCCTGTTTTGTTTCCAGTAGTCCATGAGGTATTGGCCATTTGTGTAAGACACTTTTAGATCCTTTTCATGTGTTAGCCATGTTACAGCACTTAGTTCTTACCTTGAATGTTGCTGAAAGAGGGCATTGCACACCATTCTGCCAGCTCGGACCTACTGCTAATCTCAGTACCAGGGAGACTCTTTGCCAGTGGGGCACAACCTCTGATCTGCAGTTAACTGTGAGTAAAGGTGCTTATTCAAATAAAGGACGTTTTCAGTGAGATTAGTCTTCAGGTGTCAACTGCTGTGCCAAGGTTATAAACCAGCAACAAGTCCTGTCCCTGGAGCACTTTTAGTGGGTACTGCAGTGTACTTCAGGCAGGCAGACCCAGGCCCATCCCTCCCACCCATAACACTTGTGGTGGTAAATGAGAGGCTTCTAAAACCTACTGTACCCACATGTAGTTGCCCCTTTCACCCCTAAGAGCTATGGTAGTGTTGTACATTTGTCCCTCCCACGACCAAATGGCTTGGATTGGGACATTTCTGAGCTGGGCGTTTTTAGTTTCAATTATCGCAAAAAAAAAAAAAAAAAAAAACAACGCCCATCTCATAAGGGACCAAATCCATGGCATTTGGTCCGTCCAAACCATATTTTCGAAACGAAAGATGGACGCCCATCTTTTTCGATAATACGGTCTGTCCCTCCTCTTCACATACCGTTTTCGGACATAGACGCCCATGGAGGGGCATAATCGCGTTCGATTATGCCCCTCCTGATCTACTACAGGTCCTGCAGCCATGAGCTTCAACTTCTGCAGCTTTGGCATGCTGAATTCCCGCAACCTCAACCCGGTCAGCCGTCGGTCTCAGAGGAGTGTTAACCATCTCTGGAGGGGACAACACTGTGTCCTTATGCCCTATGGGGTTAGGTACTCCCTCACCCATCCACAAAGTGGGATTCTCTCTAATGCTCAATGGCAAGGGTTTAGCTGCACTCCGGTGAGATTCTGCTGGTTTGGGGACAATATCACCATGGCGGAACAGCTTGCTTAGCTTCCCTCCTTCTAGTATGTGGCATAGTTTGTCAAGGAAAAGCCCTGGAAGAGTAATTTCAGCTCCACTCTGAATGACACACAGCCTAACTGCTGGCATCCATCTTGAGCCCAGTTGTATATTTTGATAGCACCTTTTGACACATGGTCATTTTATCATACAGTAGACTTTCCTTCTTAGGGTGGTGCTGTACTTTCATGACTTGGAGAAGACTGTAATGCCAAAAAGGAGAAACAGGACAAACCCTCTATGGAACACCAAAGAAAAGCCACACAGGAGCAGAGGGTGACAAACTGACTTCCAGTCTGGGAGAGAATGTTCAAAGGTCCTGTTTACCCTTCATTGCGGCTGTGCATTGAGAGCTGTTTTGAGAGACTGCACACTGTATATCCAGTGCAGTGTTTTATCTTGAAATCTACATTCATCTATTGTACCAGGTTCAAATTCTGTTTACATAGACAATGTGTTTCTTATGACCCCTGAAATAGGCGGTTGTGTCCGCCAAAACACGACCCATGTTGGGTCATTTCTCTAGTGCCTTTAAATAAAAAAAAACTTTGAACATTCTGTTCCAGGCTGGAAGTCAGTTTGTTGCCCTCTGCTCCTGTGTGGCTTTTCTTTGGAGGAGACCCCATCCATTTGTAAGGGTAAAAGATGGTTCAAATTGTATTATCCTCTTTTTATATGTTTTTTTTATAGAGACATTTTAATGTATTTTATTTTTGTTCCCCTCCCCTTTCTTTACATCCCTTCTATAGGCAACTTTGCTTTCGATATCTATATGAAATTATTCCCTTGCGGTAGGCAGCTGCTGAAACCTGTTTGACATATAATCTATGGGTAGACAATACAAATGTTAGAATTAGATGCTGTTTAACGTTGATGCTTTCTATGTATATGATTTTATAATTGGTTTTAAACTGTTTTGTCTCTAGCCTGTATTTTATCCTTTTTGATTATTAATTAGAATTGACAGATAGGTGCCCATTTGCTTCTTGTTTTTGTATGGACCACACTTGTTAAAATAATTTGATAGCATTTAAGCTATAAATTAATTGAAACTAATTAAAATATTGCAAAAAAATTGTTTTGCTGTAAACTAAAAGACACTGTAAAAGGAATCCTATAAGTATTAAAGAAATTTCTCAACCTGTTAATTGTGTGCCTAGGGACAGCATCATTTGCTTATACAGTTTTTAGTTTAGGAAAACTCTCTTTTTACTACAAAAATAAGCTTTGGCACAAAGACAGCTTCACTTGTAAAGCAAGTGCCAAGATTGACAGAGTATCGTATATTTAATTAGCAATTATCTAAAAAGAAAACAAAATTAAATCCTACAGAAGTTTCTGTCATTTAAACTATTTGGGTCATTTGTTGGTAGGCGGTATGGTTCCCATGCCAGGGTATCCTTTCTAATGTACGAAATGTAACAAGGTCTAATAGATTTTCAAAAGCCTTTAAAATGTGTTTTATTAATTCCCCAGTGGGAAAGACTAGAGATGAGCTGATCTAAATTGGGTGATTGAAAATCAAAAATTACAATGAAAGCAGCATATTATTATGCAGAGATCTATTCTTTAAGACCTATGTTTACTAAGCAGCGCTAAGGGCGCGTTAGCGTTTTTAATGCACGTAAATGGTTTACACACGTTAAATGCTAACACGCCCACAGAAATGTATAGGCATGTTAGTGTTTAATGCACCTTAAATTTACAGGCAGGTTAAAAACACTAATGCACCTTAGTAAACATACCCCTAAGATTCCCCATACTTCTTTCCAGAAGTATGACACAGATTGATACAGACATTGGCATGAGTCATGGCTCTAGTAAAGACCCTGGGAATGTTCGGTACCAGCTGGCAGAACTCGTACATAGAATCTTCTCTATTAATCAATACACCCAGTGCTAATACAGTCTCAAAACACTATACCCGCAACCAACATGATTCATGTTTTGCTAAATAAGAGGCTTCATCACAGTATGCTCCTCTGACTCAGAATTTCAATCATCTTCTATCTTCAAAATGACTGAAAGTAGCCACCATGTTGGAAGATGACTGAAAATCAGAGTAAGATAAGTACTAAATTGTGCTGTTTTAAAGCATTCGTCATTGAGATTAAAATTAAATTGAAAGTTAAAGTATAAATAAGTTGTAAAGATTGTTCATTTATTTACAATATCCCAATATTTTTCATTATACCTCTTTAATTTTTTATTTATCCATTTTTTATGAGTTGATGATAAGTGATATATCATATCATGATCATATAAATTGGGTGATCTTTATAAAATAATGAAGAGACCGTTGCAATTTTCTTCATTTCAAACTAACGTTATCATTGACGTCAACTGGGCATACATACCGGTCTGGTAACACTCACTCAGTTTACTTCACTGATCTCGCAACTCAAGGAGTTCGTTTATGAGAGTTTCTCTCTGTTTAATCGTGTGTGTAGGTAATTCCCTTTCTGTATATATCCCTTGCACCTCAACTTAAAGAACCAATCTTATTTAGTTAACTCGGTTGTAGTTGCAAGTACTTTATTTAGATAGAATGCTATCTTTTATGTAAATAAAAGCATACGTTGAAATCCAATCTTTCCACTATACTGACTCCGTTACCAAAGGAGCATACTTGTTTATAAGAGCATTTCTCTGCTCAATTCAGCATGAAGGTAATATCTATTTCCGTATATATTAATTGCACTTTAACATTTCATTTAGCTAGTCCGATTGTATCCACAAGCACCTCATTTAAACAAAATGTGGTCTGTCATTGCAGATGCCAACATAAACAGTTTTTCCCGCCATTTTCGATTCATTACTGTTGAATGTCCATGTAAATAATGACATAATGCACTATCAGACATTTTGTGGATCTCAGTATGCTGTCATAGTGTGCATCACCCATAGAATGACTATTAGTTGTTGGAAGCAAATTTTTGTTCAAATACCTGCTTTGTGGTGAGCTCTTTTCCTCATATTTTTTTTATTATGTTTTCCTTATTTTTTCTTTAATTTATTCTTAATTTTTGATATGACTTATTGAATATACACCAAACATGCTTGCCAAACTGAATATTTAATGCCTCAATAATGTGATATAGACACCATTTTGTTTATTGACAACTATCACCATTTTTAGTATATATATATATATATATATATATATATATATATATATATATATATATATATTTTTTTTTTTTTTTTTAAATATATATTTTTTAATTCTTTACTATTTCCTTTTTCTGTTTTATATTTTCTATTATACATTTCTAATTATTAATTTTTAAGAAATATGTATTGATATTATTTCTCAGTTTTTGACATTTTTACTCATTTTGAATTACGTTTATGATGTTATAAAATTCTGTATTATTTAATTATGGTTGTACATACCGATTTTTATGGCATAATATTTCTTTAATTTTCAATACAATTTCCATGGCTTTATATGTGACATATATGTTATGTTTATGCGCCAATATTTATGGTTCCTACTGTTTTAAAGTCAAATATATGTGTACTTATAAATATCATTTTTAAATTATTACTTTTATGTTTAATGTAGACCCCTGATGCAGGCGCTGTATGCCGAAACACGGTCCATGTCGGGTCCATTCTGTCAGGTTCTCAGGTTCAGAGCCCGCGGGGCCGGGATCTGGAGCAAACATGAGCCCTTGGGCTGCTGATGAGGAGCGACAGCAGCAGGCAAAACCCACCAACCAACACTGGGCAAGCACATCGGCATCGGCAGGGACTGCAGGCAATGCCCATTGAGCCGGAACACACAGACTGGAATCCCCCGGACTGTTGGACACAGGACTGGAACACTGGACTGGAACACACCGGACTGGAGCACCCTGGACTGGTCCGTACAGCTTCACCTGCACTTAGCCACTGCCACCCAAGGGTTGAGCCCTTGGGTTCGAGTGGCCGGCAGGACTTACCAGATACCGGATAACACAGGGACCAGGATACTCGAATAAGCTTGCAACAGAAGTGCTCCTAAATCCTAAACTAAGTGTTCCTAACAGTAAACTAACAGACCTAAGCACTAATCTAACAGGAGCGCTACTAAGCACTACACTAACAGCAGTGCTACTAAGCACTACACAAACAGAAGGACTTCCAAAGCCCTATACTAACAGGAGTGCTCCTAATCACTACTAGGGGAAGCAGGGGAGCCACAGGGAAAGAGCAGGGAAGCTAACATAGATCAAAAGTGCACACTGCACTACCACTAACCTGGACCTAAAGCAAACGACTAAGCAAACGTAACCGTTGCAAAGGCCCGGAAGGGAAGAACACCACTTCCTTATCAAAGCCCTGCCTGATGATGTCACCACTACCAGACACAGGCAGGTAGCATACTGAAACAGATCTAGAGCTAACTCAGGCTAACTCCCACAGCTGCAGTATAGCAGAGCAATTAGAGCCACGCTGGAAGCAACCAGCACACAGGGGCAGCTAGCTCAGGTAACACACACAGCTGCAGTATAGTAAAGCAATTAGACTCACGCTGTGAGCAGCCACCCCTCAGACACAGAGCCAGCTCTAGCAACACAGAAAGAAGAAACAGAAGCCAGCACAGAAGCTGACCACCAGAATAAGGTAAGTCTGGGAGAGGTCACGGCCACAATCGTAACACATTCAAGAATTGTTTTCAACAAAATATATGATTAATGGTGTTACCCCTTTTTTTTAAGGCCCCTGGTACTTTTTATTTTGTTTTTTGGACCTTGGTTTGTCCTTTGCTCCCTCGCTTTGCTATACTGTAAAACATTTGTTCCATTATGGCTGTAAAACATCCAAGTGTTAGGCATGCCCTAAGCCCGCCCTAATCCTGCCTTCAAAATACCCCAACACACCCCTTTTTGAATTGGATGCACTGCAGATGAAATGCATAGATAGACATCTGCGAATCAGGCTTTGAAAATACAAATTTGGACATATTTAGAAGAAATCCATCCAACCGGTGATTTATGACACTTTTTGGGCATTTTTCTCTTTTGAAAATGAGCCCCATTGTATACTAATATTCCTCAACTTGAGGCACACATGTTGATTGAAAGAACATTGACCAATAGAAAAACTGATCAATGTATACCAACTAGATTGATACTAACTTTAGACACCTTTGCCTTGACCAAGAATTACTTTTATTTTGATGGCAAGTTTTATCAGCACATTAAAGGCAGGGCTATGGGAACCTCTATGGCCCCTGACACGCCACATCTGTATGTAGTAGAGTTTGAGAAGTTACATTTGAACCAAAATAGATTTTACTTTGGTCTGCATATTCAGGTTTTTAACAATGTTGTCCTTCATATTATTTAAGTGTCTCCAAGTGTGTATTACAATGTTAACAGTGTCCTTCACACAGTTTCTTAATAATTACCACATTCTAATAGATGTTCATGTCCCATTTGTTCATTATTTTTGTAATGGTTTCACCTCTAAAGTACACTGTACATCTGTTTGAAATTATATCTGTGCTTATGGTGGCATATCTTGCATACCTGCATATAAGCATATTGCTGCTTTATAGGTAGGGTTTTTTTGGACATCAATTTTTTGATTGCTCACAATGGTTGCTCTTGTCCTTTTTCTTATCAGTGCGTATGGCTTAACTCGATTATTGTTTCACATAATACACATATATGCTTATGGTGTTTATTCAGTACAAGGTTATTATTTTAGGCATAGTCCTTAGTGGAATGCAGGGAATGTTGGCATTGGATCTGCTGAGAAACAGTGATCATAATATGATCAAATCTGAGATAGCTGAAGTGAAGTCACTACTGTAGCAGCATTTAATTTTCAAAAGGCCGACTATGACAAAATGAAGAAACTGTTTAAAATGAAGCTAAATGATCAGCTGCAAAGGTCAGGACTTAAATAAGGCATATAAATTATTTAAAAATACCATTTTGGAAGCCAAAACCAGATGTATTTCATAAATTAACAAATGTGGAAAGTGGTGCAAATGACAGCCAGCAAGGTTAAAATGTGAAGTGAAGTGAAAGAGGCTATTACAGCCCAAAGAACATCCTTAAAAGAAAGGAAAAAGGATATGATTGAAGAAAATAAGAAGCAACATAAGCATTATCAAGCTAGGTACAAAACACAGATAAAAGAGAATATAAAGAAAAACTTACAGCAGAGATAAAAACTAAAACACCTTTTTCAGGTACATCAGAAGCTGAAAACCTGTGAGGGAATCCGTTGGACCCCTAAATCATGAAGGAGCAAAAGGGGCACTCAGGGAGGACAAGGCCACAGCAGAGAAATTGAATGAATTATTTGCTTTAGTCTTTACGGAAGAAGATGTAAGAGATCTACCTATACCAGAAATGGTTTTCAAGGGTGATGAAGCTGAGGAACTGAAAGAAATCTCAGTGAACCTGGAAGATATACTAAGCCAAACTGACAAAGTAAAGAATAGTAAATCACCTGGACTGGATGACATACATCCAAGGGTACTCAAAGAAATTAAGGGGGGTCTTTTACTAAAGATTAGCTCGAGTTAGCTGCATCAGGGCCCACAGGAATAAAATGGGCCCTACTACAGATAACTCAAGCTAATCTTTAGTAAAAGACCCCCTTAAACATGAAATTGCTGATCTGCTGTTAGTAATATGTAACCTATCATTAAAACTGTCCATATTACCTGAAGATTGGAGGGTGGTCAATGTGATGCCAATTTTTAAAAAGGGTTCCAGGGGTGATCCAGGAAATTACAGACCGGTAAGCCTGACTTCAGTGTGGGACAACATAGTAGACACTATTATAAAGAATAAAATTATGGAACACGTAGACAAACATCATTTAATGGGACATAGCATGGGTTCAGCCAAGGGAAGCCTTGCCTCACTAATTTGCTTTCTTTCTTTGAAGCTGTTGATAAAGGTGAGCCGGTTGATGTAGTGCATCTAGATTTTCAGGCAACGTTTGACAAAGTTCCTCATGAGAGACTCCTGAAAAAATTAAAGCATCATAGGATAGGAAACAATGTCCTTCCATGGATTAGTAATTGGTTATTAGGCAGAAATCTTAGGGGTTAAATGGCCATTTTTCTCAATGGAGGAGGGTGAGCAGAGGAGTACTGCAGGGATCTGTACTGGGGCTGGTTCTATTTAACATATTTATAAATGATATGTAAATCGGAACAGTGAGTGTGGTGATAAAATTTGCCAATGACACAAAACTATTCAAAGTTGTCAAAACACATGCGGATTGTGAAAATTTGCAGGAAGACCTTAGGAAATTGGAAGACTAGGCATCCAAATAACAGAAGAAATTCAATGTGGACAAACACAAAGTGATACACATTAAAAAGAATAATCTGAATCATAGTTACTTGATGCTGAGGGCCACCTTAGGAGTCAGCACTCAAGAAAAAGGTCTAGGTGTCATTGTAGTCAATACACTGCAATCTTCTGCCAAAACCAAACAGGATGCTAGGAACTATAAGGAAAGGGTTGCAAAATAAGACCAAGAATATTATGATGCCTCTGAATCTCTCCATGTTGCGATTTCATTTTGAGAATTGTATTCAATTCTGGTAGCCGTATCTCAAAAAAGATATAGCGGAATTAGATTAGGTTCAAAGAAGAGCAACCAAAATGATAAAGGAAATTGGACTCCTCCCAAATGAGGAAAGGATAAAGAGGTTAGGGCTCTTCATCTTGGAAAAGAGATGGCAAAGTGGAGATATGATTCAGGTATACAAAATCCTCAGTGGTGAACATGTAAAAGTGAATCTATTTTTCACTCTTTCAAAAAGTGTAAAGACCAGGGGACACTCAATGAAATTACACAGAAATACATTTAAAACAAATAGGAGGAACTATTTATTCACTTTAAAGAATAGTTTATTTATTTATAACATTTGTATCCCATATTTTCCCACCTTTTTGCAGGCTCAATGTGGCTTACATAGTTCCGCAAATAGTGATTACCAGTTCCGGAAAGAGAAATACATAATTGAGGTAGAGGGACCTAGTGGGTTAGGTTATAGGAGGAAAGTTCATCTTATGATAAGAGCTAAAGATAGTAGGTTAAACTTAACTTGGACAATTAAACTACAAATCAAAATAAATTTAGCAATAAACAGTTAAGATAGAGATATAGAGAATACATGTTTTGTTAATTGCATTTAGGATGAATTGTTATTGTATGCTTTCTTAAATAAATAAGTTTTCAATAGTTTACAGAAGTAACTGCTTAGATTCCCTGTGACACCACAGTAGATGGGCAAAAACCTTAGGAGGTCATTTACTAATTAGCGCTAAGACCAACGCGAGATTACTGCTCGCTACTCTGGAACTACCGTCGGGCTACCACAGCGGCCCAGCGGTAGTTCCCACCTCCAGTGCATGCCATTTCTGGCACCGGTAGTTTGCCCAGTGGTAATTGGGTGGCAGTAAGTGCTCCCCCCTGAAATGGCCGCACAGTAAGTGGTTCACTTATGGCACAGCCATCTCTTTTAAAAAAAAAGACAGCTTTTTACCTGCTGTGCTAAAAGGGGGCCTCAGCATGCATCAAAAAACATTCACTGACACTAGCACAGGTCCCCTCTTACCACAGCTTAGTAAAAGGGGCACTTAAAGCCTCTCTCCAGTAATGAAAGAGATCGGGTTATAAGAGACCTAGGTATGCCTGCTCTGTAACGCCGCTCTCTAAACTATTCAGTTCTGGATTAAAAACTGCCCCTGTATACTAAGCACTCGACCTCTGCACAGTGACTCCACATGATGAAGCTCAGGATAAAATTTATCCTCATAATGTTAGCTATCAACAAAATAAAAAGAACACATCTTGAATGCTGGAATCCATTTTCACACTGCAGAAAAAAAAACCTACCCCCGCCACCAACTTTTACAAATCCCCTCAAAGAATACAAAATTTATTTTAAAAATTTAAAGCAATGAAGAGATGAGTTTAACTAGTGTAATGAAACAAAATCTTAACTGGAAGCTCTGAGTTTCTTTGCTCAGATACTGACACATTAACATACCAAAGAGTGCAAGGACTATGGCAGTCAGAGGTGCCATCTTCACACTTGTGCTTCTGGCAGTAAGAGCAGAGGGATCTGGGACAAGATAAGAAAGACATCGCAAATACAATGGAATCAGTTAAACTGTGGAACTATTCTTTAAGTTAGTGTTTCTGGGATTAAAAAAGATTTGGACAAGTTCAAGAAGGAAAAGTCCATAACCTGCTATTGAGATACACATGTGAGAAGCCACTGCTTGCCCTGGGAGTGATAGCATGGAATGTTGCTACTATTTGGATTTCTGCCAGGTACTTGTGACCTGGATTGGCCACGGTTGGAAGCAGGATACTGGGCTAGATGGACCATTAGTCTGACCCAGTATGGCTATTCTTATCTATGGAGAAGCCTTTTAAAATATTTTCAGCACCAGACCTCCTCTTGGCTTACATTCTTTTAGGTTACCTTTACTTATTTTTGCATTGTTTTTCCTGTAGGAGAATTGTTGTTGTTGTTGTTGTTGTGGTGGTGGTGGTGGTGGTGGTGGTGTTACCCTTATCCAGATTGTCTTCATTTTACACCTTCTAAATATAATCTTATCAATGAAAGACAATCTTTGTTATTTTCACGCTTGGAAAAATGTATGTGTCATTTGAACTATAAAAACTCTTTTGGTAAGAGAATCAATCATGTTTGTAGGATTATACTAACTATATATTAATTTATCCATTCATTATGAATATACATCTGTATTTTAAAAAGACACACACACACACTTGTTTTTATCCTGCTTTAGGTTCTATCAAACAAAGGGATTGCTGCCCTATGATTCCTACTGCAGCTACTTTATCTCTGCTTGTCATCTTACTGACTTGTGAGACCTTGAAGTAGCTCCAACTGGGAGCCTCCCATGTTTCTGTTAATCTGTGATAGAAAGCTTCCTCTTTTCTTCCTTCTACATGGTCCAGCCCTGAGAATTTATGCTTGAAGAGAAATACTTTCTGAGGAATTCTCCTTACTACAAAGACTGTTATCAGAAAAATACAGTTTTCAACTGAATACAAATTAATTTGGAGGAGTTAAGCTTTGAT
This sequence comes from Microcaecilia unicolor, assembly GCF_901765095.1. Classification (NCBI taxonomy): domain Eukaryota; kingdom Metazoa; phylum Chordata; class Amphibia; order Gymnophiona; family Siphonopidae; genus Microcaecilia; species Microcaecilia unicolor. Next base: position 126,678,119 of record NC_044036.1, read on the forward strand.
AACTATAAGCAGTGCAATCTTGGTTAAGTCAAAGGCTCATATTTTTTATACATTTGCAGACCATGGTTCTATGCTCAGCATATACTTAATTGATGCTAAATATGTAATCTATCAATTTAAATTATGACAATCATATTTAACTGTAAAATTTAATTTAAAAATATTAATATTATCTTTTTGTTAATTATATATCCTGTTTTTGATTCTCTCTGTAAAACTTTCTGATGAAACATGTTGACAACTATATGAAGATATAACTTTTAATTCATTTTTTTATGCACTTTGATCCTATTTTCTGCACAAGTTTATTTACTTGGTGTAAGATTTCTAAATATCTAATAAAAGAAAATAAAAAAAACTATGAATAAACTTGACAAAATAAATGTTGATAATCTGGTTTCTCGGTGACAGTAAATTCAAAATAAAACAATGCTTAAAACAGAAAGGGAGAATGAGAAAGGGTTAAGTTGGAAGGAGTGCAAAGAAGAAAAAAGAGGACATGAAATACTGTGGACAAAAAGAGGAGACAAATTGTAAAGTGATAAAAATTAATAATAATGCTGACAAAAGTAGAGAAGAGGGCAAATTAAAATAAAGAAGGGAAGATATAAAGATAGAGGAAAGGAAAGAAAGGAGAAAATGGAGGGAGGGAAGAAAAGGATAGTGACGAGATGAAGAATGGAGGAGAAGAAGGTGAGGAAGGAGAAAAATAGAGGGAGGGAAGAAAAGGATAGTGAGGGGATAAAGAATGGAGGAAAAGAAGGTGAGGAAAGAAGGAAGGGTTGAAGAGAGATATTGCAGAAGGAAGAAGTATAAACACATAAGGAAGGAGCAGGTGAACAGCATGTGCTGCCAACTCCCCCCCCCCCCCCCCCCAAAAAAAAAAAACAAAAAAAACAAAACTAAGTGCCAGAAATGGTGGCTGGGGTAAAAAGTGGTCTTAACATGCCCTTATGTGGGTTTTCCCTATGCACTAAGGCTATTTTTGATACAACTGTAAAATGGCTGATTTTCTATTATTTTGTATTAATGGCCATGCACTAATGCCATTAGCATGTGAACACTAAAAAAAATTACCACACCACAAGTCGCATGGTAAAATAACCTCAGGTAAAAGCTGGGGTTAATTTTACCGCCTGGAAGCATTGGGCCACCAAGTCATGATCCGATGCTTCAGGGATGAAGCTCTGGGTCCTCCCCAATTTCTGACTCCCCCCAGGCATGCTAATCCCCTTATGCCTACCGCAATCATCTAATTGATGGCCCAGAGGGGGTCTAGGGAAGATCAGGAGGTGACTGGGGATGTCCAGGGTGGGTCCAGGGAAGTCCTTGGGGAGGGTCAACTGGAGGGGATCTGCTGGTCTGGGGGGGTCTTCATGCAGGTGCGATGCCATTAGGAGCACATTTGGAGCATGGCACCGAGACTGGGCAGGAGAGATTGGGCATCATGCCTGCCTGAAGACCCCTAGATCAACTGACCCCTTGGATGACTCCCTAAACTTCCCTGGACACCCTCTGGACACTTCCAACACCTGGACATCTACAGGCCCCATCAGACTCCCCCGGACCCTCCTCTAAACCACTGCAGTAGGTAGAAAGGGGTGGGTGGGCCTGGGGGAGCCAGACATCAGGGGTGACATCAGAGGTGGAGGGACCCAGAACTGCAGCCTGGGAGCATTGGGCTGTGGTTTGGCAGCCTGATGCTCCTGGTTATTGGGAATAATGCTGCTTGTGAGGTGGCTCACAGGCAGTGTTATTCCCTAGGCCAGGATTCAGCAACCTGCGGTATGGGGATCCCACAGGTTGCTGAATCCTGCGGGGGATTAAGGTGTGGTAAAGGACAAACCTTTACCGCACCTTGTTGAATCCCTCCTTAGTGCATCTACTTTACTACTACTACTATTACTACTATTTAGCATTTTTGTAGCGCTACAAGGCTTACGCAGCGCTGCACAAACATAGAAGAAAGACAGTACCTGCTCAAAGAGCTTACAATCTAATAGACAAAAAATAAAGTAAGCAAATCAAATCAATTAATGTGTACAGGAAGGAGGAGAGGAGGGTAGGTGGAGGCGAGTGGTTATGAGTCAAAAGCAATGTTAAAGAGGTGGGCTTTCAGTCTAGATTTAAAGGTGGCCAAGGATGGGGCAAGACGTAGGGGCTCAGGAAGTTTATTCCAGGCATAGGGTGCAGCGAGACAGAAGGCGCAAAGTCTGGAGTTGGCAGTAGTGGAGAAGGGAACAGATAAGAAGGATTTATCCATGGAGCGAAGTGCACAGGAAGGGGTGTAGGGAAGGACAAGTGTGGAGAAATACTGGGGAGCAGCAGAGTGAGTACATTTAGCACACACTAAGGCCCTGATAGTCAGACCGTTGGAGATAGCTGTACGATATAACCGGCTATCTTTAATGGCGGATACAAATCAAGGTAAGGTATACACAAAAAGTAGCACATATGAGTTTATCTTGTTGGGCAGACTGGAGAATTCCTTTATTAAATGAAAGCGGAAAATCAAATTTCAATACATTACACTGTGCAGTTATAAAGCCAGCCCCTCTATACTTTTATACAAAAATGCAAATTTTACACAAAAAAACCATCCCCCCCAACCCCCCCCCCCCCCAAACATTCAACTCAACTTCAAGCGTACATGCTTCCACCAAACCCCAAAGGTCTTTACCCCCACCTCCACCCGTTCCCATCGGGCCACTTCCTGGACAGCTCGGACAACGTCCCAGGAGACCTGCTCAGCAGACCTGCACTCCTGGCCCAGGGACACCCCGCAGCGAGCCATCCATAGGCAGTATCTGATGATAACTGAGATTAGAAAGGCGGTACCTGGCTCTAGCCGCCCCGTCTCCCCCTGCCTCCCATACACCCAGTCCGCATAGGTGTAGGACGTGAAGCTGGGGATGGCCAGCAAGGCAGCCACTCTCCGGCAACCGCTATGGAGAATGGACACTCCTTCAGGAAGTGGTCCATGGTCTCCAGCCGGCCAGCACACTCCCCCCTCGGGCAGTCTCGGTCCTGCTGGTTCCTACACCGAAGGTTTGCCCTAACATACAACCTGCCATGTAGGGACAGCCAAGCAATGTCCCTGTACTTGTGTGGGATGCGTTTGGATGAAATAAACCGCAGGCCCTGCCTCAGCACGGGCTCCGGAGCATCCCTAAGAGCCAGGGGAGAGGAGAAGCGTTGGGAGCGAACCCGCTCCACCCAGATCTCCCTCTGTCCTGCCCTAACTTCCTCCCATGTAATGTCCCACAGCCGAACCAGCTTTACCAAAGATTTATAGTAGCCTACCCCCTCCGGGAACCCTTTCCGCAACCGTCCCACCCTACCTCCCCCCAACCAAGGACCCCAAAATCCCTCCCACCACTGGACAACACTGTGTACCCATCCTGGGGCATTCAGACCCCCCGCCCGCCCCAGGTTAAACTGGATGAAGAGGGAGGAGAATAGCAAGACTGGGTTTACCATTCCCACCCCCCCTTCCTCCCGCGACCGGTAAGTGAAATTACGTCGAACTGGGTTCATCCTGTTCCCCCACAGGAGTTGAAAGAACACGCTGTAAATTGCCGTGAAACAGCGTTCCGGCAGGAGACAGATGTAGCTCAGGAACAGGAACATGGGGACCACCTGGCTCTTCAGCAACCGGACCCGGTCCTCCATGGGCATCCGCCACCCCTTCCAGCGGTCCACCTTCTCCCTCGCCTCCGCTATCCTTTGTTCCCAATTTTCCCGCCCGTAATCCCCTCCCCCAAAATACACTCCCAAAACCCTCATTTTCTCTATCCCATCCGGGAACCCTCCACCTAAATTAAACCGCCGTCCCTCTGGCCCCACCCACAAGCTGGTGCTCTTGCCCAGGTTTACCCGAGACCCCGAAGCCTGGGAGTATGCTGCAAGGGTCTCCTGCAGCCTCCTCCCCTCCCTGCGATCCGCCACCCAGACGGTGATATCGTCCGCATAGGCGATGACTTGCAACACATTCCCTTTGCCTACTTCCACTCCTCTGAGCCCGTCCTCCCCCCCCCCTTCCAGCCTCCTCACCAGGGGATCAATGGCGAAAGCGTACAGCAGGGGGCTCAACGGGCACCCCTGCCGCACCCCCGCCGAGATCCCCACCTCCGCCCCCCCTCCATCCATTCACCAGGGGAAAGAATCGCGCCCCCGCATACAATAACTGAAGTTGCGCGATCCATTCCCCCGGGAATCCATAGTGGTCTAGGACCTTCCATAAAAAACCCCACTGCACTCGGTCGAAAGCCTTGTCCTGGTCCAAGGCCACGACCAGCCTGCCCTCTCCCACCCGACTACGTTCCAGGCCCTCCCTCACCCAGGCCACTGCCTCTAGCACCCCCCTTCCCGGGACCCCACACCCCTGCGGGGCTGCCAGCACTTCCCCGGAGATCTTCCTCATGCGGGCAAGGAGCATGTGAGCGAAGATCTTCCGGTCGGTGTTCAGAAGTGCAATCGGCCGCCAATTTGCCACATCCTGGGGGTCCTTGCCTTTGCTAAGAAGGACCAAAGCTGATGCCCCCATCGACTCAGGCAAGGATCCCCCTGTTCGTGCCGCCTCCCAGATTGCCAACAAGACTGGCGCCAACTGATCCCTAAACTGCTGGTAGAACTCTGCCGGGAGTCCGTCTGGCCCCGGCGCCGTCCTGCGCCGCAAGGCCCCAATGGCCTCCTGTACCTCCCGCAGCGTCCACGGCCGCAGCAAGGCCCGAAGATGAGGCCCCCCCTTACCCACCCCTGGGGTTTCCTCAATGTACCTCGCCATGGCCTCCTCCCCCAACCGTTGGTCCAAAAAGGCCCGCCCAAAGTGGGTCCCCACCACCTGCAAGATACCTTCCCTAGACTGCTGGAGCGTCCCCCCCCTCATCCCTTAACCCCTCTACCACCCTCCTCTCCCTTCTTTCCTTACAGCAGTCATAAGGGTTCGGGCTGAGCAGCTTCCCGAAGTCCCGCTCATAGACGAGGGAAGAGTACCGATTGTATTGTACCCGTTCCACCTCCTGCTGCAAGGCCTCAATGTCCTCCCTCTTCCCTCCCCTGGAAATCAAATTGTCCCTTCGCTTCCTCAGAGCAGTTCCTAGCCGGGTGACCTCCCTCCCCTGCCTCCTCGCCTGACGGAGAAAGAACCCCCTGGTGCGGTGTTTCAAAACTTCCCACCAGTCCCCTAGGGAAGGGAAGACACCCTGAATGGATACCTGGTCTGCCAGAAACTCCAAATACTCCTGGTACAACACCCCCTCCCTCAACCATTTCTGATTTAAACGCCACAATCCTTTCCCCAATCCGTGAATCCCCCCTCCCCCCAGCTCGACCAGCACCATCTTGTGGTCTGAGAAATCAACCTCTACCACCCTTGGTGCCTTCCCACACGCCCCTCCCCGAACTAAAAACCGGTCGATTCTACTTCTACAAGTGCCCCGGGCAAAAGTGAAACCCTGCGTCCCACCACCAAACTCTATGTGCGCGTCCACCAATCCCGCTCCCTTCATGATCCCTGCTAGCCGTACCCCATCGTAACCTACTTGCGCCGCCCTCCTCCCCCTATCCTCCTTCCTCAGGACTGTGTTAAAATCCCCCCCCCCAAACTAGCTGCCGTGAGGTGTAAAGGTACGGCCGAATTTTCCCAAACAGTGCTGCCCTTCCCCGTTTGCTTTGCGGCCCGTAGATGTTAATCACCCGCAAAGCCACCCCCCGCAATCTCACATCTAACACCAGACACCTCCCAATTCCCAGCTCCACCACCCTCTGGATCTCTACTTTAAATGTTTTGAAGAGGATGCCTATCCCCCCATACCGTTCCCCTGCCAGACCCCAAATAGAGGGCCCCCATCTCCAGGCCTGCTTTGCCTGCCGAACCTCCTCCAGCGTTCGCAGCCTGGTCTCCTGCAGAAGAAAACAGTCCACCGCCACGGCAGAGAGGCCATCGAACGCCAAGCATCTCGCCCTCTGGGAGGCGACACTAGCCACATTAAGTGTGGCGAATGTTAACAGCAGTCCAGCCATCATTGTGCCGTTCCATACCCCCCGCCCTCCTGGCTACCTTCCCTCTGCTCCATACTACCTCCAGGGATCCCTTCCCCTTCACCCTCCCCTTCCTCGTCCGCCCAGTCCCGGACCCCTAGCTCAAAAAGCCCCCCCCCCCCCCCTTTCCTTACTTTCTTCCTCCCCTTCTTCCTCTTTTCTTCGCCCACCTCCCTCCCTTCTTGGGAGTCGTCCACTGACCCTCCCCCCCCTGCCTCCTCTCCCGCCCCTTCTGCCCCTTCTTCGACCCCCTCCATCAATCCTGCCTCCAGCCCATCCTCCCTCTCCTCTCTTGCCTTCATCCCTGCCTCCTGTCCTACCCTCCTTTTCTCCCCCACCCTCCCTTCAGCCCCCCCCAATCTGCCCCCCACCTCCCCGACCTCCTCCACTACCATTTCCTCCTCTTCGTCCCTCAAAACCTTCTCCCTCTTCTTCTTCTTCCTTTTACCCGCTGTTCCCTTTCCAGCGTCTGCCATGCTTTCCAATCCATCCTGCCGGCTCATCCCATCCTCTCCTTCCTCTCCTGCCAGTTCGTCACCCCCTTCCTCATCTTCCAATCCCCTAAATCTGTTCTCTACTTCTATCCCCATTCCTGCCTCCCCTCCCCCTTCCTCCCGTACCCCCGTCACCTTCCGTTGTTTTTTTGACACCCGCGTCCAACCCTCATCTGCCCCGTCCTGCCGCTTCCGCCCTTCCCCCAACCCTTCCCCACCTCCCACTCCCTGTCCCTCCGCAGCTCCTTTCCCCCCCACCCCGGGAACCTGATCTCGCCCTACATTCACTCCCCCCCTCTCCCTCTGAACTGGACCGCCCCCTCCCATGTCCTCCTCTCCCCCGTTATGGGAGGCCCAAGGGCAAGCTCTGAATGCATGCCCCAGACCCCCACACAAATTACACCGGATAGATGCACAAGACTCCGTAGGATGCTCCTTAGACCCGCACTTCCCACACTGCCGTACTGGGCACGACATACTAAAATGTCTGAATGACCCGCACTTGTGACATTGCCGCGGCTGCCCCTTGTAAAAGCAGAGGATCCGATCCCTGCCAATGAACGCCGCGGAGGGAATGTGCTGGGTCACGTGTCCTGCCTGCTTCAGCCTAACCTGCGCACACCATCCTCCCGCCCACACCCTACTGGGGTCAGGGAGTTTGGACAAGGGGGTACGCAATTCTGCGTACCGCTGTAGCCAGAAGGCCAGGTCCGCCCCTGAAATGGATTCATTTCGGACCAGCAGGGTTACCTGCACCAGGTCAGGTCTGCTGATCGGTACGGCCCTAAAGTTTCTCCAATCCCCTTTCCCCCTTACCCCCTCGTATTTCTCCCAGAAGACCTCCATGCCTCGCTGGGTCAGAAAACTAACATCATACTCTGGGATATTCACCGGGTGGATACAGGCATAGAGGTCCTCTGGGAGAAATCCTAAACCCAAGACCAACTTCAGGGCCTCATCCCTACTTGGCATCCCCCCTCCCCCACCCACCTTAACTGAATCACATTCCTCCTTTTGGGAACCTGGCCCCCCCACCCTCCCCCCCATCCTTCCCCAATGCTTCCTGCCCCCCCATTCCCCCTGCGCCCGCCCCTCCCACCTACTACCGCCGCAAAGGATGGAGCACCCCCCCACCGTCCCCCTCCTCCATCTCCTGCACTGAGACCCCCCTGCTCCTGCTGCGCCGTACCCCCCCTCTCTCTCTTGCCTCCCCTCTCAGCCTCCCTCCCTTCTCTCCCTTCTGTCAGCAGACTTTGCACATCCCCTGCCTTCACAGTGTGCTTCTGTACCATTTCCCCTGCAGCAAAAAACCTGCCATTGTCCCCTTCAAAACGTTCGCTAGAGACAGTGAGAGCAGGTTCCCCTAAATACTTGTTCCCCTCCCAATGCCCCTGACCCCCTCCCCCGCCCACCGAGCCAACCCTCCCCTCCCGGCCCGAACACTCCCCCCTGGCTCGCACCCCTGCAGCCTGGCCAACTGCAAAGTCAAAGGTACCAGTCAAGTTTCCTTCTGGCGCACACTGCAAGGCAAACACCTCCCGCTCCTCCCCCCCTCCTTCCCCCCCGGAACCTGCTCTCTGTGCTGGGTCCCTCCTTGCAACGTGCTGCTCCAGCTTTCCCTGTGCGGGCCCGCTGTTTTCCTGGGAACTGGTCTCCCCTCTGGCGTCCTGCTTCGTTGGGACTTCCTGCTCTGCCGTTTTGCAAAGTAAGAGTGGCTTCCCGCACTCCAGCACCACTCGCTCTCCCAAACATGGGGAATCCTCCTGCGCTGTAGCATTCTCCTCTGCGGCCATCCCTGCTCCTCCAGCCCGATTGGCTGGCGCCTCCTGCTCCAATGTGCTGGGCGGGCATGGCATCCCGCCACCCGGCAGCGCAGTTCCTTGCCATTCTGAACCTTTATGTGGGGAACACTGTGTGGCCTCCTGTGCTTTCTCTATGGAAAACCACTCCTTGTCTTCACCTGCTTTTCTTCCTGCATTCTCCTTTAAGAGGCAGCTCCCTGCAGGAACATCTCCACTTTCAGTCCTTAGCCCTGCTGCAGGCTGATTGGCTGGAACATCCTGCTCCTCAGAGCTTTGTGGGTGAGGCCTCCCAGGCATTTTTTTCCTTGCCGTCTGCTTTTACTACAGGCAATGGGAACAGGACAACCTCCTCTTCTCCAGGTAAGTTCTCTGTTTCAACTTCCACCACCACTTCTGTGGAAAAAGGTCTCTCTCCTGAAATTGCAGCCTCTGTTTCAACAATGTGAAAAGTCTTAGTGTTTAAGTTTTTTTCCTGTTCTGTTCTCCCACACTCAGGTGCTCTCAATGAGGCTTCCACAGCCCCACCTTCAGTCCTGCTTACTCCAGAAGCTGCCTGCAGAGGCCCTGACTGACTAGCAAGGTATTGCATGAATTTCAATGTATTTTGGGTGCTAGTTCCTGGCAGCTCCCCTGATGCTTCAATGTTCTGGGGTCCAAAGCCTGGGCTGATTCCTTCCTGCTCTGTTTGTTGCTTCCACTGTACCGAGGCTGACGGGGCCTGTCCCCCCGAGGCCATCCTGTCTCTGTTGATATAGAGTTCTCTCAGAGGATTTCCAGGGCCTTTCCTCAGGGCCCTCAGCAGCTGTTCTTTTCTCTGGAGAAGCCTAAGCAGCCTGGTTTCCTCTTTCATATAGATTTTGCGATGCTCTGCTGGGGCCAGCTTGCTCAGGGCTTTTGCCATTTTGACTCGCTTCCCCAGGTCCACCACCTCCTTCTCCGTACTTTTAATTCTCTTCACCACTTTAATTATGCCACTGGCCGGGTCCTCTGGATCCTGGCAGTAGTCCACAAGCTCTTCCTCCTCTAGATCGTCACTATCCTCACTGCTTTCCTCCTCCACCTCCGGCAGGGCCTCTTGACAGATCTCCATTACCACTCTTTCCTTCTCAGACCAGCTCTTCTCTAGGGTCTCCGCCAGCTCTCTCTCCCCCTCACCTGCTGGACGTCGTGCGGCCGCGAGGGGGGTACCAGTCCGGCTTCCTCCCTTGGAGTCTGGCCCTCTTCTATCCACAGGGCTCCTTTCCCTCCTCCCTGCGGCACTGCAAGGGAGGAGACCGCTTTTCCTGACCCTCTGGTCCCTGAGCCCAAGAGGCCCCATGGCCTGGGCCTGTCCTGGGGAACGCTCCCCAGAGGCCCTCCACATCCTTGGGGAGGGAGTTAGGCCTCACTCTCCTCCCACTGGAAGTCTGCAGAGCTCTCTGAAACACCTCCTTCCACCTCAGCAGACTGGATGGACCGTGCAGGTCTTTTTCTGCCATCATCTACTATGTTCACGTTACTATTTACTAATGGTTAATTTAATTCCAATGGACTCTGTGGCAGGTAGTGCATACTAACAACATTAGTGTGCCAACTATTAGTAAATGAAACCATGGAGGGACATTTTCAAAAAGACATCCAAATTAGGATATCCTAGTCATAATGTCCAAAAATCCAACCATCTCACAGCTAATTTTGAACAGGAAATATGTTGGAGTTTTCTGTTAGAAAACATGTGAGAACATCTAAAATGAACAGCCATTTTACAAACCGAGGGCTCCTTTTACTAAGCGGCACTAAGCCCAACGTGGGCTTACCACTCTCTATACAGGAAGTACCGCCAGGCTACCACAGCAGCCCGGTGGTACTTCCCACCCTTAGCGTGCCATAATTTCTGGCGCTACAAAATGTTTTGTAGTGCTGGAGTGTACCTGGTAGTAATTGAGTAGTGCCGTGCACTGCCAGTTACTGCCGGGTTAACATGGGAACCTTTACCGCCACTTCAATGGGTAGAGGTAAGGGCTCCCCCTGAAATGGTTGTGCAGCAACTGCTTAACTTGCCGCATGCTATTTCCTGCAGAAAGATGAGACTTCCCTTTTTCCAGCTGCGGCCCCCTATTGCTGCAGCTTGGTAAAAGGGGCTCTGAAATGCCCAAATTATGAATGCCAAAAATCCACAGACAAGTATGTCAGTCTGGAAGGATCACGGGCATAGCTAGGTGGGACCACGAGGGTATGGGTTCCCACAGATTTAGTCCTGCCCCCTCCACCAGATCAGCGAACTGAGCAAACGCGCCAGAGACATGTGCTGAAGAAGACTAAGGCTAGGGGGAGTTGGGGACCCCCACCAGCAAAGGTACCTTGCGGCGGCAGCGGATGGGGGGGTCGAAAGTGGCAGGGGAGGGAAGGCGGCAGAGTCGGGGGGTCAGCGGTGGGGGGGTCAAAAGTGGCAGGGAGGTCGGAGGCTGGGGGAGGCGGGCCAAAATGTGCCCACCAACTTGGGCTCTGGACCCCGCTCCCGCCAAGGTCTGGCTACGCCCCTGGGTAAGATTTTAACAGAAATGGCCACGTAGATTCCCTTGCAGAGCAGAAGGCCAGTAGTGGAACTGGAAACCAAAGCACCTAGGTTCAAATCCTCCCTATAACTCATTTTTTCTTTTTTTTTAATATTAAGCCCTCCAGGAACAGGGAAATATCTACTGTACCTGACTGTACACCACCTCAATAGCCTTCAGGCTTTCTGGTGTCAGAACCATTTAGGTACAGTAGCATATATCTGTTTCTGTGGGCTCACAATTTAAAGGAAAAAAAAACAAGTGTTGAAATGGGAATTGAACTTGCATGCCCTGGTTTACAGTCCACTGCACTGACCACTAAGCTACTCCTCAGACCCACTTTCTCCTTTGTTCAGAATGCCCATGATACCTGATGCTGTCATAGATCCAGTTATTCATTTCCAGATTCACTTTCAGAGGAGAGGGAGGAGGACAACAACCAATGGAGGATTGATGAAGGGTCATGCCTTAATTTCTCAAGTGCTGCTTAATCAGAGGACCATTTTGTACACTGCATGTGATTGAATCAGGTCTAAATAAAAACACCCACCCTGCTTTTTAGACGTGTACATTTTTTCCTTTTCTATTATCGCTGTTGGACATCCTAAATTTGGGATCTCCTAATTCCTGCCCACAAAATGCCCACAGCACACCCCCTTGCTATTTGGGCAAACTGCAATATAGGATGTCCAAATTCTGCCATTCCAAAATTACAGTTTGGACCATTTTGGCAGATTGATATATTTTTTGCCATTTTGAGACATCTATGTGCTTTGAAAATGAGCCCCATAATGATTTATATGGTATGACACACTGGATAGCACATTTCTGGTTATATATTAGTTTGATACTATGGGAATTCCAGAGTATATTGGAATGCTCTGAAAGGAAATGAGAACAAGGGAATACTCAGAAATGTAATATGTGGAAGTCATGAACTAATAGTGAGTTCATATCAGAGAGAAATAGTCTGGGAGAAGTAGTGAGAAATTAGAAGGGGTTCATAACACAATTGAAAGCAACATAGCAGTAGAACCAATTAGCAGTGTGTGCTGAAGAAGGGGACAAAATCCCAGATATTTTCAAAGAAGCAGGAAGGTGCAGAAAAGCAAGAGAGTTCAGAAGGGAATCCAGAGATAGAATTCAGTGGGGAGATAGAAACTATGAATGTTCATTCATTTGAAATGTCATGGGAATATTTCTCATGTTGCTTCATATTGTTTTTACCTCAAAATGACAGGCAAATAAAAATGATTTTTTTTTCAGTGCATGCTCTTCAGAAAGAGCACACGTTCAGTAAATAATGTCTAAAGTTAGGTGACATTAAAGTCTATGGGCTCCTATTACTAAGAAGCGATAAGCCCAATGCGGGCTTACCGCTCGCTATACCGGAAATACAGTCGGGCTACCAAAGTAGCCCAGCAGTACTTCCTACCCCTTGCACGCCATCATTTCCAGCATTACAAAAATGTATTTATTTTTGTAACATAGTAATGTGGAGGGGCATTTTCGAAAGAAACGTCCAAGTTGGGATTTGGACATCTTTATAAAACGTCCAAATCCGGGGGCGAAGAAAACCGTATTTTTTAAAAAAGATGGACGTCGATCTTTCATTTCAAAAATACCAAAGACGTCCTTGGATGTGGACGTCCTTAGACATGGACATCTTTGACTTTCAGTGATTTTCAAAACCAAAGACGTCCATGTCTATAACGTCCAAATGGCTTGCATTTGGACGGGGGAGGAACCAACATTTGTAGTGTACTCGTCCCCCTGGCATGCCAGGACACCAACCAGGCACCCTAGGGAGCACTGCAGTGGACTTCATAAATTGCTCCCAGGTACATAGCTCCCTTACCGTGTGTGCTGAGCCCCCCAACCCCCCCCCCCAAAACCCAGTACCCCCAACTGTACACCACTACCATAGCACTTATGCATGAAGGGTGGTACCTAGATGTAGGTACAGTGGTGGGTTTTGGAGGGCTCACTGTTTCCTCCACAAACGTAATAGGTAGGGGTATGGGCCTGGGTCCACCTGTCTGAAGTGCACTGCACCCACTAATACTGCTCCAGGGACCTGCATGCGCTGACGTAGACCTGAGTATGACATCTGAGGCTGGCATAGAGGCTGTCACGAAATATTTTTAAAGATATTTTTTGAGGGTGGGAGGGGGTTAGTGACCACTGGGGGAGTAACGGGAGGTCATTCCCAATTCCCTCAGGTGATCATCTGGTCATTTTGGGCACCTTTTTGTGCCTTATTTGTAAAAAAAAAAACACATCTGGGTGAAAACATCCAAGTTTTACTTTAGGACGTCCCTGCTTTTTTCGATTATGGCTCAAAGATGTCCAAGTTTTAGGCACTCCCAAGTCCCTCCTTCACCACACCTCCGAAATGCCCCCTTGAAATTTGGATATCCTTGGGATGGACTTGAGTTAGAGATGTCCAAAATCGGGTTTCGATTATACCGATTTGGATGTCTCTGGGAGATGGACGTCTATGTTCCGATTTATGTCGGAAGATGGAGGTCCATATCTTTTGAAAATGAGCCTGATAGGAACATAGTAAATGACAGCAGATAAAGACCTGTACGTTCCATCCAGTCTGCCCAACAAGATAAACTCATTTTACATGGTATGTGGTACTTTATATGTATACCCGAGTTTGATTTGTCCTTGCCATTCTCAGGGCACAGACCGTAGAAGTCTGCCCATCGCTGTTGTTGTACTAAAAGTTCTGAAGCTAATGCTAAAGCCCCTTAAAATTTACACTCCAGTCCATCCATATCTATTCAGCCATGATCAGGGCGCAGACCGTAAAAGTCTGCCCAGCACTGGTTTTGCTTTCCAAGTACAGGTATTGCCAGTGCCACCCGATCTCCGCTAAGATTCTGTGGATCCATTCCTTCTAAATAGGATTCCTTTGTGTTTATCCCATGCATGTTTGAATTCAATTACTGTTTTCATCTCCACCACTTCCCACGTGAGGGCATTCCATGTATCCACCACCCTCTCCGTGATAAAATACTTCCTGACATTACTCCTGAGTCTGCCCCCTTTCAACCTCAATTCATGCTCTCTAGTTCTACAGCCTTCTTGTCTCTGGGAAAAGGTTTGTTGCGGATTAATACCTTTGAAATATTTGAACGTCTGTATCACGTGACCCCTGTTTCTCCTTTCCTCCAAGGTATACATGTTCAGGTCGGCAAGTCTCTCCTCGTACAGTTTTCAATGCAAATCCCATACCATTTTTGTAGCTTTTCTTTGCACCGCATCCAGTCTTTTTACATCTTTAGCAAGATACGGCCTCCAAAACTGAACATGCAAGAGTGTACCAAACGGAAATCAGACAGTACTGCACGCTGCCTGGTTACTGCCAGGTTAATGCGGGAGCCCTTACCGCCACCTCAATGGGTGGCGGTAAGGGCTCCCCCCCCAAAAAATGGCTGTGTGGCAAGTACTTTACTTGCCGTGTGGCTATTTCCTGCAGGAAGGCGAGACTTCTCTTTTACCAGCTTGGTAAAAGGGACCCTATGTTAAGCATCAATTCCATAAAGATCATTTAGCACTAAGTAACTTAGGGCCCTGTTTACTAAGCTGTGCTTTAGTCTTGCTAACATTTTAGCACACGCTCATGATAGAGGCACCCATTGTATTCCTATGGGTGTCTGTAGCATTAGCACATGCTAATTTTTAGTGTGCGCTAAAAAGTTTGCAAGCCTACAGTGCATCTTAGTGAACAAGGCCTCAAGTAACGATTCCCACATTCAACCTTGGGAGTGAGAACTAACGCCTGACAAAAGCTGGTGCAAATGCTGGCACCCAACTGATTGTAGTTTGGCGTGGAAATCCAAGTATTCTATAATATTGCACCTAGTTTCTGAGACTACCCTTGACCCACTAATGGCTCTCCTATGGCCATGACCCTTTTGAGCTGTGTGCTGTAAAATTTAGGCACCCCCAGTGTTAAAGAATAGCACATAGGGAGATCCACACATAAGTCCTAATTAGTGCCAATTAATGTCAATAATTGATTAACACCTCATTAAGGGGTCCTTTTACTAAGGTGCACTAACAGATTTAGAGGCATATTTTCAAAGCACTTTGGGAGGCTAAGTTCCATAGGTTTCTATGGAATTTTGGGAGGCTAAGTGCTTTGAAAATAAGCCTCATAGTGTATGCTAATGATTAGGAATATAATAGGCATCTTATCATTTAGTGCACGCTAATCATTAACACACACTAAATCTATTAGTGCACCTTTGTAAAAGGACCCCTAAGTAATTAGTTTGCATGTGGATATAGATCCATGCTCAAATTTGTGTGACCCTTATAGAATCTAGAGGATTTTGTTCCAATGGTGCACACTCCAAGAATGCCCATTGTTTATAACGGGATTGTACTATTTACAATATTGCCCAAAACAAACAAACAAAAAACAAAAGAATTAATAAACAAAGAAAACCAGATGAAAATTCCCATAAACAAGGGAAACTATTCAAAATGAAAATATTTGGGATGCTCACCCCTAATAGGAGCTTGCTTAAAAGAATGCTTTTTAAACACATTGAACTGATATAACTGTGAGGTATCCATTGCTATCTGTATGCCTAAATAGCGAAACTTCCCTATCGCCCACTTTAGCGGAAAGTCCCCTTCCCAAATACCCCTCACTTCTTAGAATATCGGTAATATTGGATACTAAATGTGTTTGAACCAGTGAAAGTCCATAAAACACCAAAGAGGGGTGGGGGGGGGGTAAAAGGTTAAAACGTTGATGACGGACTGTAACAGTCTGAATTTCTAGAATATGTTTTCATATCCGAGTTTCTGTACCCTCAGATTGTGGTATATGTTTATCTTGCTTTGTCATCAATAAAAATTGTTGAAACATAAAAGAATGCTTTTTCTGTTATTAAGTAATTTAGGAATTGTAAGATTTTCCTGTTGACAAGGAATAAAAATTTGGATATCATCGCCATAATTATTAAACCTTAAGCAGTGCTTCCTAATGATATGCTCTACAGATTTTAATATCTATCTATCTATATTGATTAAAGTGAGGGGAAAAAGGAGAGCCTTGAACAACCCCACAGTCCAAGACCCACATTTATGATGTCATATATCCCATCCTGATAAACTAAGAACATAAGAACTGCCATACTGGGTCAGACCAAAGGTCCATCTAGCCCAGTATCCTGTTTTCAGCAGTGGCTAGTCCAGGCCACAAGTACCTGGCAGAAACTCAATTAGTAGCACCATTCTATGCAACCAGTCTCAGGGCAAGGAGTGGCCTCCCCCCATGTCCAATTCAATAACAGACTATGGACTTTTCTTCCAGGACCTTCCAGGAACTGATCTGTTTATCCTTAAATGTTGTCAACCAAGTAAACACATTTTCTCCAAATTTGAAAACAGCTGATTGATCAAGCGGCAAAGAGTGATCTATAAATTAAAATGCTGCTAATAAATCCAGTTTTATTATAAACCCTTTCTTCTCTTCATCCAGTGCTAACTAAATCTCTTCCAGAGCTACCAGAATATTCTATGTCCTAAAGGCCTTTCCAAAACCTGACTGGGCTTGTGTTTAAAGTCTTCAAGTGAGTAGTCAATTGGGTAATTATCACTGTCTCCAGCAACTCAGCCAAAAAAGGTAAGTTTGCTATTGGTAGTCTCCAAATTTAGATTACTCTAGCACTACACCTTTTCAATAATGGGATAATAGATGTTTCAGATCTTTAGGGCAAACTCTATGTGAAAACTGATTATGTGCAGTGTCCAGTTGCAGCAGCAGTGGCCCAGGGACATCACTCTTGACTGCTAGTTTTCACCCCTGGAGGAGGAAGTCTTCAGCTGGAGGGGCCTGAGGTTCCCCGCCAGCCATAGCAAAGATACACCACTGCTGGATGGGCCCAACCTACCCACGCTCACCTGAATCTACGGCACTGATCTAAGGACAATATTCTGTAGCTATATGAATACCTAAGCAGGTTAACTCAGGAGAGCTTTTATCTCTCCTAAATTAAATCATTTAGCTATACAGGTAGTGGCTGAATATTGTCACAGGGCTCAGCTCTATTGCCTGAATTGTTTAAGTCCATTCTGTCAGAAATTCAAAACTGAATGTACATTATTGGGTTAAATGCAAATGATGTTCACTTTTTATTTGGTTTTGATATTAGGATGGATTCTGCCATTCAAAAGCTGAGGGTTGTCTTTGAAGTAACTGCTGATTTGCTATGGGAAAACAGAATAGTTCTGAATGTGAATAAAACAGGGGTGCTTTTGATTGGAGATGTAGAAGTGGTTGAACTGAATCAATATAAACTGGCCAATATTCAGCCAGCAGTGGTCAACATTAAAAAAAAAAAAAAAACCTGATCATCGCCAGCTAAATTAGTCCCTGATATACAGTGCCATGTCTGGGAACCAGCACTGAATATCAGGAGCTAATTTCAGCTGGGCTGGCCAATGGAGCTTGTGATGGTCCTGGCCAATATTCAGCCAGGGCCCGTACAAGACAGTTATGCAGACACTGGCTAAATATTGGCTAAGACCCAGATAACTCTTTTTTTATAGAGTCCTCAGTTCTTTCCAGACCTCCTGAAACAGCCCCTCTCCTTCCACCCCCTTCACCCAGCCTGCTCAGGTCAAGACCCTCCTCCCCTCAGATAGATTTACCCCCCCAGGTCTACCCTGGTGGTCCTTGGAAGTCATTGGGGGCAGGGGATAAGCCCCCTCGCTCCTGCCCCTTGCAGCTGCCAAGTAAAAATGGCTTCTGTAACCTCTTGGGCACTGGATTTACGCTTGCTGAAACCTGGTATAAAGCCAATGCCCAACTCAGGCACTGCCATAAATTTTCCCTGAAATTCTATAAATGATGCAGAAGCAAATTTGGGTGCAAACCCAATTTGAATGTGTAATTTAATTGCATAATGAGCCAATTAGTGCCAATAATTGGGAGATAATATCAATTATTGGCATTAATTGAAAGTTATGCACATATTTGTAGTTGTGGGGATCCATGCATAAATTTTACGTGTGGCTCCAAAAAGGGGGCACAGCCATGGGAGGGTCATGGGCAGATCAGGAGCATTCCTACAATGTATGTAAGCTGTTACAAAATAAGGTAGATCCATGCCTAATTTAGATGTGAGTATTTACACATGGTTTACTTGGTGTAAATCCTCACGTCTAAAGTTAGGCGCTGATCCCAGCACTAAGCATCTGTTATAAACGGCTTCTAACTTTCAGCGCCATTTATAGAATAGTGCTTAGTGTTTTTTTTTTTATCAGTGCTGTTTATAGAATTTGGTCCTTATAATGTTGTATGCCTCAAATTCTGATCTAAACATTCTATGTAAAATGGACCTTCATTTGTAATAGTTTCTTAGAATATTGACTCAATATTTTTACAGCTGAAATAAAGACTCAAAATCTGATTCAAGGACAAAATTCACTATAGGTTTTACCATGAGTTGGAAGCTTGTAAGAAAGCCTATGAGATCTAAACAATTCACAGAGAGACCTTTTCCTCTTGATATTCAGCCTGTGGCGATCAGCAAATTTAAAAGTGTTGACTGACACATGCTGAATCTGATTTAGGTATTCAATGCTGGGCCTAATGTGGACAATGGCATTGAATATCCATATCTTTTACTTCAGGCCTCTACAAGTTCTTTTTCCCAAAGTATATCTTGATGTGTTAACCTGTGGCTGTTATGAAAGTGCTTTATACCAAATTAGGGAGACTCCAAATCCTTCATCCAAATTCATGTTTAATAGAATTGATGACAAATGAATAAACAATTGGAACACTTGTAAATAGAATTAATCTGGATTAGGAATCTATTCATATAGAATGAGTCTATGACTTAATTCTTTTCCAAAGAGAATTGTCAATGTCTGATAATGAAGTATTCACAAACCAACATCAGCAGACAGTATTGGCAGAAGCTAACAATCAATTGTTGCAGTCCACAGTCAACAGCCAACAGGTAAAACTCACTATGGATTTCTATGTTCAAAAGGGATACTAAGCTTCCAGGAGCTGCCTCAATGTAGAATTTGATTCACATGGGGTTCAAATGATAAATATTCATCAAAAATTAACCCAAAATATTTATTTGTTTTTCCAACTGAAATGTAGTATTATTATCAATGAGTTGATTCTCCAAAAGGTTTATATTGAGTTCCCACAACTATAAATTTAGTTTTTTCATTATTTAGTTTTAAATAGAACATAGAGGTACCTCACTTAAAATTCTAAAAACTATACTCAATCCTATTATTGATTTCTAATATTGAAAATGGAATCACTTCTGTAACATCATCTGCATATATATTGCCTCTTGCTAAGATGTGTTATCTTTCCTATCCAAATTGTAGTTCCTTTCTATTTTAAACTTTTAATTATTTTATTGTAAACTGCTGAGACATGTGAGTTAGTTTTGTTATTATAGCAAATTTTGGGGCCTTATTACTATGCCGCGTAAGCGTCTATGCACGTCCAAAGCATGCCAAAATGGAGTTACCGTCCAGCTACTGCATGGCTTATGCGGTAATTTCATTTTTGGCGTGCATCCGATATGTAGTCAAAACCTTATTTTCAGACGCGCCTATTGGATGCGCGCCAAGTGGCATTTGATGTGCACAGGTCATTACCGCCTGGTTATCGTGAGAGATTTTACTGCTAGGTCAATGGTTGGCGGTAAGGTCTCAGACCCAGAATGGACACGTGCCAATTTTGATTTTGTTGCACGTCCATTTTCAGCAAAAATTGTAAAGGCATGTTTTACAGGTGCACTGAAAAATGGATATGAGTGGGCCCAAAACACTCGCCTACACTACCGCAGGCCATTTTCAGCACACATTAGTAAAAGGACCCCTTTAATAAACCATAAACCATATATGCATGTTAAAACCCTTTTTATCAAAAAGGACAGCAACACATTAAAAAGAATGGGAGCTCCACAATCTGTAATCCAATAGGGAGAAAAATCATCCATTTTCTTTATCTGATAGAATCAAAATTTAAGAAACCCTTCCATCCATCTAAGCACCTATTCCATTTAAATCCAACAATGATAAGAAAATGTCATGATCCATTAAATCAAAAGCAGCGGACATATCAAATTGCATTATCAACATTCTGTTACTTCTACTTATTTCTCTTTGAGAATGGTTTCAGTGCTAAAAAAAAATCTAAACCCTGACTGGGAGTCTAGTAGAATATAATGATTTTCTTAATATTCCATCAATTGTTTTGCTACTATAGACTCAACTACATACATCTGGCAGAAACTTGTGACCTGTATTGGCCACTGTTAGAAACAGGACCTTCTGTCTGTCCCAGTATGGCATCACTTATTCTTATGCCAATTAATATCAATAATGGATTGTTAGCTTCCACTTATTGACCATAATTGGTTCATTAGCTAATTACGTTGTGTGTACATCTTGGGATTGTGCCCAAATTTGGGTGACCTTCATAGAATCTGGGGGCTAATGATTGGAACACTATCACTTACACACCCTCCTGCTGACTAAAGCTAAGTGGGTCATTATAGAATTACCCCCAAGAAGTGAGTTTTATAAAGTGGGCACCTATAGGCATGAAAATGACCAGAATACTAGCACATACACAATACTTTGTGCATATACACACAGGATGTAATTTTATAATATAGGTTCTAACATTTATGTACCTATTACACAGGTTAATGATTAAGATAATGCACTCATAAAAAATGTAAACCACTTTGATTGTACCACAGAAAGGCGGTATATCAAATCCACTTCCCTTTACCTTTTACCCCTCCCTTAAATGCCAAAAAACCTATGCAAGAGTTATTCTGCCAATGCATGTGTAGCTTATACAAGATGTATTTTACAGGTAGACATACACATGGATACAGTCTGCCAGGATTTACACATAACTGAATAGTTTATAAAATGCTATGTTATGCGCATATCTCTGGCATTTATGTTCACATACTTACGTTAGGTCTATGGCTGGACTAAGTGCTCATTCTTATACACAAGGGCCCTTTTTCTAAGGCATGGTAGGCCTAATGTGGGCCTACTGCATGGTAAAAGGGCACTACCATGGGACACGCCTTGGCGTCTGTGGTAGTTTGGGCAGTAACGCACACCACTCCTGTGGTAAGAAATACCATGGGAGGTGTGTCAGATGGCAGAGAGCAGGCATGCCTGCACTAATCGGGTACCACAGGAACATTAACACACGCTACCTGATCAGCACAGGAGTAGCGTGGGAACCCTTACTACTTCCTAAATAGGTGGCAGTAAGGGCTCCTGGCGGTAATGGCCACACACTAATGGGGAAATTAGAACATCACTGTAAAAAAAATCTGACCACAACCATTTTTCTGCCACACTGGAAAGTGGCTGGAGTGTACGGCAAACCCATGCACTAACCAAAGTACCGGCTACTTTCTGGGGCACCTCAGTAAAGGGACCCCTTATACTTGTATAAACTTGGTTGCCCTAGTATTCTATAAAGTAAAATAGTTACCTATTTTCCTATAAATAAAAGGTGCCATATACAGTAGGTGCTCACTGGGTGCCTAAACATAGCACACAATTACAGAATTACTCCCTAAGTGGCTGTAAGGAGCTTTCTATTTTCTTTGATATCACATTTTAATATCTAAGAGAACACGTCACAGAATGCTTTGAGAATTGCAATGTTATTTGGATAGTGAATAACAGCAGATTTTTCTTAAGTCAATCAGTCAAAATTAATATTTGAGTCAGCCATAGGATTCGGATTACTAGGCACATACTTTAACAAACAGATGGAGCTCATCTCTACACAAATATCACATTGAGGCCTTTGACTGTCACAGCAGATTTAGTTACGATTGTATGTGGCGTGTCTTGTGATGGCTTCATTAACAATGATAGAACTGCTTCAGGGCAGTAAATTAGACCCCCTACTTTCCACCCATGTGATTTGTTGCCCATTTAGGATATGGTTATGACATGATTGTATATTGCCTGTATAAATTTATAGCTCTGTACAACCTAACAAATGAGTTTTCATGTTTTGAAAAGTCCTGTGTGATATTTTTAGTGAACAAAATAGTCCTACTGGAGCAGTAGATGCATGGTTGTCTGAAGATAATAGAAAATATAGAACGTATGACTACAGTTGATGATTTTTTAATTGAAAAGAAAGTTTTTGATTTAGTACTGTACTGCAGGAATGGTGGAGATAAAGCAAATATATATTTTATTTTCACTGGAGATGAAATGACCTTACAATATTATAATATAGTTGTGGTAGATTATATTAAGGGCCTGAAGCAATCTGACTTGTGGAGAATATAACAAAATAGCCACACCATAAAAATATAAGAATGATATTGTTTCCAATGATCACTCAAGAGAGTGCTTTAGGATTTAGGTTTAAAGCAACCTTCCATCTTCACAATCTGTTTCATGGAGGCTGTGTAAAATATGATATGATTGATGGAAAATGAACAAAAAGTTTTAATTAAAGCACATAAACATAAATTAAATGTGACATTAATGAGATAACCAAAAACCTGTTCAAAATTCCATCACTGGATTTGAGAACTTTCTTATTGCCTCAGGGATCTATAAACTAATGAAAATTCAACTATACTCACATAGATTACTGTACAATGTCATTGAACTTATTTTTTAATATATTTCAAATAAAAATTGTGCAATAGTACTAGTGCATGGTTTATAAAATAAATCTCATATGTAATGAAAAAGTGGGAGATAGTTTTCATGGAAAATAATGAAAACAAAATTTCAATAAGTGTAAATGGATTGTCACATGGTAGAAAGAATTAGATTAAAAAAAAACACAACTATAAATATTTAGTCTATTGAAATGCAAAAAAAATTCACTTGACATTTTCAGGCATACTCAAGATAGATTACAGGACATTTGAAAATAAATCCCATCAAATAAGTTAAGAAACTATAAGAAGAAGTCCTATTCCCCAGGTTTGACTGCATTTCTTTGCTCATCTATCATAAAAACATTAGAGATGTGCAGTAGAAAAAATTTAGTTTAGGGCTCCTTTTGCAAAGCCGCAGTACTGATTCCTGTGCAGAAAATATGATGAAGCCCATAGGAACTGAATGGACTTCGTCGTTTTTACCACACCGTGAATCAGTACCGTGGCTTTGTAAAAGGAGCCCTTAGTTTCCTGAGTCAGTTGCAAGTTTTTTTTGTTTTCTTTTTTTTTTTCACTTTGATTTTATAAATTTCATGATTTTTTTAATACATTTTGGTTTCAGGGCAATTATGCTAATTAACAGGTAGCTGCAGCTCTTGCCCAAACAAAAAACTCCCCAATAACAACCTGAATCCCCAATGACCTCACCCAACTCACATATGATCCCCCTCCAATCCCCTTCCCCCGACACCAGTGTTAGGCAATGAATCCTTTCCCAAAGGGGCAGTCATTCCTTCCTCCTGGCACTTACTGGGGCTATCGTTGGTGGTATAGTATCAGGGCAGGATTGATCCCCCTTCATTCTCAGTCCCATTGCACTAAAACAAAAGTAGCCTTAGCCTCTGCACTAGACCAAATTAGAGACTTGAAAACCAAAGGCTTTGTAACATGGCTTAAAGGACATCCCAAACCTGAGAGTCAAGGTGGTTTCAGAGTTTTTCAGACTGAACAGAAATAGGTTGTTCTCATCAAGCAGGGTTTATTTTTCTTTGAGATTTAGCATGCACTAATTCCATTAGCATGTTTTAATTGAATTAGTGTTCCACTGCTGCTTTTCATTTGTTGTGTTGACATCCATTATCATCTATCTAGATCCCTCTGGTGCCTGTTTCCAACCTTACCTGACCATGTACTATCACTGCCTCCACCTGGTGATATCACTTGAGGGCATACGCTGAAGAAGGGCAGGCAAGCGCCCAGAGGGAACTTCTGTGTTCTATTCCATTATAATCTGGACCCCTCTGGTGTCTGTTTCCAGCTTTACTTGACCCTGAACTATCACTGTCTCTGCCCCTTGGGTGACATCACTTAAGGGCACAAACTGAAGAAGGGCAGGCAAGCACCCGGAGGGAATTTCTATGTTCCAGTGCTGATTTCCATCTGCTGTGCTGGCATCCATTATCAGCTGTCTGGACCCCTCCAGTGCCTGTTTCAAGCCTCACCTGATGCCAGATGACTTTACTTGAGGGCACGAGCTGAAGAAGGCAGGCAAGCACAAGAGGCATGATGTGCCAGAGAGCGAGCACCTCCTCTGTTGCTCCAATGAAGGAGCATGACTAAGGAGCTCCTTCAAGTGCTGCTTAGAGTGGACTTATAGTGGTTGTGAGTGGCTGGGTATTACTTTAGTAGTTATCATGGAGGAGATTCTATATATGGCACCTAAAAAATTGGCACTGAACTAAGTGTATTTTATAATCGGTGCCTAGATTTAGGCACCAATTATAGAATATGCTTAGTTGATATTTCAGCACCTAAAACAATACACATCCATTTACACCAACGAAAATGTGGCACAAATCTTGGCACGTAGATTTAGGTGCACTGGACCATATTCTATAACTAGGCACCTACATTTTGGAATGTGCATGTAAATTTCAGTATGCTCATGAAACTCCCATTTCCCCACCCATAACCATGCACCTTTTTGCCTGCACACGTTAGAAGACCGGCGAACTTCATTGCATTATTGCTTGTGAAATGCTATTATCAGCATTCATCAGCTTGTTAAATTACCTGCATTGTTATAGAATCTTCTTGGATTTTGGCGCAGATCTCTAGGCACGCTATTTAGAATCCCCAGGCATATGTTTTAGCTCAGTTCCTGGTGCCTACAAAAAGGAGCCATCATTATCCTAGGTTTGTAAAGGAAATCCTGTTACAGCCTAATATTGTAAGATTGAATAGTTCCCCTTTGAGCAGACCTCACATCCCACCTAAACTACATGCTTCAGCAAGGTCTCTTTCCTAAAGAAAATGGCAATATCCTACTCACTCCGATACCAAAAGACACAAAGAGAAAACCAAATGAAATCACTAACTACCGTCCAGTAGCATCCATTCCATTGTCAGTAAAACTGATGGAAAGCATGGTAGCCAAACAACTTACAGATTATATAAACAAATTCTCAATATTACACAAATCACAGTCAGGCTTTCGTCCCCTCCACAGCACAGAAACAGTACTACTCACTCTCCTAGCCAAATTCAAGCAGGAAATAGCAATAGGCAAAAACATCCTCCTCCTCCAATTCGACATGTCCAGTGCATTCGACATGGTAAACCATAATCCTATATAATAAAATGCACCTCCAACATTCTGAAGCTGACTGCATGGCTGAGGCATTCCTGCTCTCTGTATCCATCTCCTGAATTGACATCATGTACATCCGGGTTCTTCACAAGCAGAAGTGACCAACCACACGAGGTTTCTCGGCTTCAGAATGTTGGAGGTGCATTCTATTAAATAGGATTGGTCAGTTCCTTGAAGCACAGCCAGAGCTCAGCATCCTGCACAGTAATGCTCAGACACCAGAGAGAGAGAAGGGGGGCCTGACACCAGAGAGAGGAAGGGAGGGGGGTCCTGACACCAGGGGGGGGGGGGAGGTGTCTCTGTCACACGCACACTCTCTCTCTCTCAGTCAATGTCTTTCTCTTTCTCACTCTCACACACTCTATGTCTCACACTGTATCACATTCACTCTCTATGTGTCACACAGTCACTCACACACTCTTTCGGTCTCATACACTCAGTCTCACAGAGAGTCTGTGTCTCTCACACACTCTCTCTCTCACACACACTGTATCTGTGTGAAACACACACTCTCTCTCACACTGTGTCTCACATACGCACTTGCACACACTCTCTCACAGACACACTCGCACCCAGACTCACTCTCTTTCTCTCACACACACACACACACACTCACACATTCACTCTCTCTCTCACACACAGTCACTCTCACATATACTCTCTCAAACATACACACTCCAAGGAAAACCTTGCTAGCGCCCGTTTCATTTGTGTCAGAAATGGGCCTTTTTTACTAGTATATTAATAAGATTACTAGAGGAGTTCGGGATTGGTGGAAACATACTTAGCTCTGGATCAAGGGTTTCCTAACCATAAGAACATATCAAGTAAAATCAAACTCAAACATATCATCACCATGGAAAGCAGACTGTGGAGTACCTCAAGGATCACCGCTACAAAGAGTTGAACATAACACAACTCTTCCGTTGTACGATTCCCTAGTGTGACTGTGCCACACGAACTTTATCTTACCACAATATCACTTTGTATTTGTTTACACCAGAGTCTGTAATGCCTCTCTGGTACTATGTAAGCCACATTGAGCCTATAAATAGGTGGGAAAATGTGGGATATAAATGTCATAAATAAAATACGATTTTAATTAATGCTTGGCCTGTGAGAAACAAAGTTGCATTAATTTATGATTTGCTGGTAGATGCTTCCCCAGATATTGTTTCTGTTACTGAAACCTGGCTGATGCAAGATGTGGTTGTATTGAATCAACAATGCTGTCCTTCATATTTAGTTGTCTCTCATTCCAGGTTAGGCAAAGTTGGTGGTAGGATTCTTGTGTTGTTTAAAGACAAATTTACTTTTGTAAAAAAAAAAAATCTTTGCAAGAGATCGATGGTCTTGATTTATTATTACTTACATCTTCTGCAATTAATGTTTTGCTGTGTTATTGTGCTCCTGGTATTTTGAAGTTGGATTATTCTCTGTTTATTTAACTATTAGTGGATTTTAATTTACTTGTTGGTAATACTATCAGTTAATCTACAGGTTGACAATGTTTCTTATGATGATGTTGCAATTAATTTTGTTAGCATTCTAAAATTTTTAGGCTGGTCTCAATATGAAGGTCAAAATCATATTGGGGATCAATATTGGACCTTATTTTTCTGGATAATATTTTTTCTTCGGACTCTTATTATGAATGCCTTAATTTACTTTTATGTAATCAGAATTCATCTTTCTAAAATTAGTTTTTAATATTCTTCTTCTGTTCAATTAATACAGAAAAAGGATAGCTCCTTATGTTTTTTTGGAACTCCATTGTTTCTTTATTGGATTACAATTGCAAATCCTTTGAAGTCTTTGGACAATTAGCATCATTTATTATCATCTATGACAGATGCTTTTAGCCCCTGTAGTTTCAAAAGCCAAATCTAATAAACAACGACTTCCAGTGGACTTCACATAAAAGGTCCCAGTACACATCTCACCATTACTCCCTTATATTGTATGGTGAACCCTTCAAAATTCACCAAAAACCTACTGTACCCAACTGTACACCACTACAATAGCCCTTATGTCTGTAGGTATCACCTATATGTGGGTACAGTAGGTTTTTTGTGGGTTTTGGATGGCTTACACTTTCCACCACAAGTGTAACAGTTACAGCTGGATATGGGCCTGGGTCCTCTTCTCTACAGTGCACTGCACTGACCACTAGGCTAGTCCAGGGGCCTGCTTGCTGCTCTAATAGGATTGGTCATAATATCTGAATATCATAGAGTCTAGTATGTACTGTTTCTTTCACAACTGTGGGGGTAGGTGGGAGGGGGGTCAGTGACCACTGGGGGAGTAAAGGGGTCATGCCTTAATCCCCCCATTAGTCATTTGGTCATTTAGAGCACCTTTTTGTGACTTAGTCGTGATTGAAACAAGTCTAAACCAAACCATCTAACATTTAGCCCCGGGCATTTTTTATTTGTTCCATTATGGCAGAGAAACATTTAAGTTTTGGGAATGTCCAAATCCCACCCCAGCATGCCCCCTTGTGATTTGGATGCAGACAGTGCATATAAACTGCATAGAAAACCATCTTTAAAATGGGTTTTGAAAATAGCGATTTAGATGTTTTGGCAAACAAAAAGGCCAACTGCCGCTTTATGCCGATTTTTGGATGTTTTTCTTTTTTTGAAAATGGGCCCCATATTGAGACTTGGAAACCACCCTGCAGTGTTCCTTAAGGCTATTTACTTTCTCCATTATTGTTTAATGTCTATATGATGTCTTTTTGCTGTGTCTTCTCTACCTTAGGATCAAATTTAATCTTTTGCAGATTATATGTTTTTATTGATTCCTGTTGGAGATAGTCTGTCCTGTCCTTTTGCCAGTGATTATACATTAATGTTTTCTAAGATCAGAAACAATAGTGTTACTCATGGTTTTAAGCTCAATAAAGATAAAACCAAGCTATTCTGATTACATCAACATGAAGATTCTTTTCCAGAGGCTCTATCTTTGTGAACTTTTCTATAAAAAATGGTGCATATCTCAAAAGTTCTAGGAGTTTATGTCAATGCAACTTTGTCTTTGGAACCTCAGGTTGATGCTGTAGTGTGGACTGCTTTTTTTTTCAAAATTAAACAACTTTGTAATATATGGGGCCTTTTTACAAAGGTGTGGGTGGGCTAACATGTGGGTAGCATGCACCCAATCTATACTACCACAAGGGTAGCATGTGCGCCTGGCAGTAATTCTGATGTTGGTGTGTGCTAAATCCCATGGTAGAAAATAATTTTCTATTTTCTACTGCGGGGGGTGTTCCTGGCACTAACCGGCAGCACATCCACATTGGAGTGTGCTGCATGGCTACCGCATAGGTAGTACATGAGCCCATACCGCTAGGTCAATAGGTGGCAGTAGGGGCTCAGGCCATATATATATATATATATATATATATATATATATATATAGGCATGACAAGTTCTAATATGAGCACAGGCCCATTTCCCAGCCCATTAAAAAACTGCCTTTTTTCCAGCCACGGTAAAAAATGGCCTAGCCCATGCCTAAAAGACACGGCCACACTACCGTAGGCCACTTTTTACCGCAGCTTTGTAAAAGGACCCCTATGTTGTTGTTTTTTTTTTAAAGAAATATTTTGCTGTTGTGGCTCAAGCACTGATTATGTTTTGGCTGAAGCACTGATTACACCACCTTGGGTGAATCTCTTCATAAAGACAGTTAATAAATCCCAATAAATAAATAAAATAAATGTCATACTTAGATTATTGTAATTGATTATACTGTTCTCTTTCTTCCCAGTTGCTCTCTGAACTTCAGATGCTTCAAAATGCTGAATCCAAAATGATTTTTCATCTCAAGAAATCTGATATGGCGATGCCATCATTGATTGTTACATTAGCTTCCTAAACAGGTTGGCATTGATTTTAAGCCCGCATGTTTATATTTAGACTATTTTATGGTTTGTGCCCAGAATATCTATTTAGTTTCTTCTCATTTTCCTTTACATTCCAACTCATCTCAAGCAGGGATGTCTAGATTACAGTGGAGGAATAGCCTAGTGTTTAGTATGTAGGGACAAACAGGCACTACATATGGCATTATGAATCTGACTTTCTTATAACAGGCTTAGGCCAGTGTCAGTTCCTATGCAGAGGTTTGTTCACAGACCTCAGGCACATTGTTGTCACATCAAGGCCTGAGCAAAGCAAAGTAACTTTCAATAACAACCCTGTTTACAGAGCTGGAAGATTTCATGATCAGAAGAAATCGGTTGTTTGGTCCCCCAAAGACACAACACTGGAAAATATCAGACTTTGTTATTCTAGTCAGCATGGCACCAAACCAAAGGAAAAAGGTATAAGAACCTCTCTCATAAGCATAATAGCTAGCTGGCTGTTATCTTGGGCAGTTCACTTGAAAGCTGCTATCAGATGGCCCAAGCCAGCCACAACATGAAGGCTCGTTAATCTGTGGCATCACCTGCTTGCATGCTCTTGCCTGGCTGGGGAGAGCTTACCTGCTGACTGACTGGGACCACCTGCTGCGGACTGACCATCCAGACAAAGAATGTGTCTGTCATCCCAGCTTTGCTGCCTGCTTCCTTCATCAGCTCCTTGACTGGCTTCAGTTCCAAAGTTTGTGAGTATGGGGGAGTCTTTTCCATTGGTCAGATTTTATTTTTATTTTTGTTACATTTGTACCCCGTGCTTTCCCACTCATGGCAGGCTCAATGCGGCGGGCAATGGAGGGTTAAGTGACTTGCCCATAGTCACAAGGAGCTGCCTGTGCCGGGTTGCACTTCTCTCTTTTGTTTTCTAGTGCCTAGGGTGTTGGGAGTCCTAATAATTCAGGGCTAGATGCAAGTGAGGGTTGTCTTTACTCCACCTTTACAGGTACTTAAAATTCAGTACTTTACCATCACTTTTGGAAGTTCTGCATAAGTACCTTGTCTCTGACTGACACTGTTTTACTGCTACAAGATAATATGCTTACTGCTGCCATTATCCTACTATATAAATGAAGAGTGACCGATGTGCTGCGCATGTGCGGCATGTCACAGATCGGCCCCCGCATGCAGATTCCACAGCAAGCAAAGTACGAGCGCAGGTCAGGAGAAGGTTCCTAGCAGTTCGTGCTCTCTCTCTCTCTCTCTCCCTCACACATACACACACACACACACACACACACACACACACACTCACTCACTCACTCTCACACACTCTCTCTCTCTCTTTCAGACAGACGCACACACACACACTTGCTCTCTCTCTCTCTCTCACACACACACACACACACAAAATATTACAACAATAAGGGACATGGGAAATCGAATAAGTCAGACAATAACAATAAATAAGTCAGACAATAATAAGGTTCAAATTCTGTTTAAAGAAAGAACGTACAACTGGCTATAAGGAGCGACTGACCCTGCACTATCACAGGGACTCCTAGCAGCTCTCTGTCTCTCTCTCTCTCACTCACACACACATACACACACACTCACTCTCTGTCACTCTCTTAACACCGGCTATAAGGAGCGACTGACCCTCCACTGTCACAGGGACTCCTAGCAACTCTCTGTCTCTCTCAGCACACACACAACTCAAAAACGAGCCCTGCTTTGCTGCCTCAAACAACTGGCTATAACCACTGACTGACCCTAGCAGCTCTCTCTCTTAACAACTGGCTATAAGGAGCGACTGAACCTCCACTGTCACAGGAACTCCTAGCACCTCTCTCTCTCTCACACAGATATACACACAAACAAGGGACACAGGAAGGGGATGGGAGGGGAGGAAAGAATCCAGCACACACACACACAGACTCTCTCACTCTCTCTCTCTCTTAACAACTGGCTATAAGGAGCGACTGACCCTCCACTGTCACAGGGACTCCTAGCACCTCTCTCTCTCTCTCTCTCTCACACACACACACAGGACACGGAGGGGATGGGAGGGGAGGAAAGAATCGCTGGACATGGAGGGGAGAGAGGAAAAATCCATCGCTTACACGAGAGCCTTCCTAGAGCCCATTGCAAACGGGCTTGGTTCCACTAGTTTCTAATAAAAAAAAAAGCTTTTCTAGTTTTCTTATAATATCTGAGCCTTGTGTCCTATTCGTTCAGTGTTATCCTTGGCTAAGAATTCGGATCTGTAAGAGGGAGGTTCTGACCCATCCATTCCAGAAAGTTAAATTTCTACTTTCTGTCGTCTTTTTACCTTTGATTATTTCCTACTCTCTACCTGGGGCCAGGTAATTGTGATTAGTCCCCACAAGTACTGTGGCTTGAGAACCAGAGAAACTGGGTTTATTTTACACTGCAGCTCCTTGTGACTTTGGACAAGTCACTTAACCCTCCATTGCATTATGTGCAAAATAAGTTCCTGCATATAATATGTAAACTGCTTTGATTGTAACCACAGAAAAGCAGTATGTCAATTTCATCCTCCATTGACTTTTTCCCTTCCTTCTCTGGTGTGCAATATAAGAAAATATTGGAGATATCAATATCTTAGCAGGCCATTAAGATTTGGCATGATTTATTAACCCCCCCCCCCCCCCCCCCCCCGTTTACTAAGCCTTGTGGCAATGCCAACACAGCCCATTCAAAGTGAATGGACTGTATCGACATTAGCGCACTGCAGCCGCTAGCACAGCTTAGTAAACGGCAGGGTAAGTGGTCTTTTGATTATATAAATACCTACTACAATAATCTTCTGTTACTGATTTTTGTGATTGCTGGTTGCTATTATATATTGATTTTTTTTGTAATCTGCAAGTCAGTGGCGTACCAAGGGCGGGGTGGTGGGGGCGGTCCTCCTACGCCCCAGTCCCCACCTGCCTACCAGCTCTGTGGACAGATGACCTTCTTCTCCTGCCACCTGGCACCTGACCCAGCCTTTAAAAAAAATCTATGCAGCGGCAGTGCAACGCAGCGCAGCGTGTAAAGGAAGCAAATCGCCTCGTCGGACGGCCTTCCCTCACTGTGTCCCGCCCTCGCGGAAATAGGAAGTTATATCAGAGGGCGGGACAAAGTAAGGGAAGGCCGGCCGACGAGACGATTTGCTTCCTTTACACGCAAAGCAGACAGATGCAAGGCGCTGCACCGCCGCTTCACAGATTTTTTTAAAAGGCTGGGTCAGGTGCCGGGTTGCAGGAGAAGAGGGTTGTCTGTCCACGGA
The DNA here is from genome assembly GCF_901765095.1 of Microcaecilia unicolor. Classification (NCBI taxonomy): domain Eukaryota; kingdom Metazoa; phylum Chordata; class Amphibia; order Gymnophiona; family Siphonopidae; genus Microcaecilia; species Microcaecilia unicolor. The sequence continues at coordinate 126,710,479 of NC_044036.1, forward strand.
GCTGGTAGGCAGGTGGGGAATGGGTCAGGGAGGGGGCTCAGATGGGAGAAGGGGACTGGAACTGGGGTCTGAGAAGGGGGCAGGAGGGAGAATGGGGCCATGCCTGGGGCAGGTGGGAGAATGGGGAGCCCTAATGCAAGGCACGTGGATGAAAGGGACTGGAACTGGAGGTTGAAAAGGGGCAGGGGCTGAAGCTTGGCACTGGTGGGAGAAAAGGGCTGGAGCTGAAACTGGGGACTGATGGGATAGTGGGGCTGAAACTGGTGGCTGAAAATGGGGGGCAGGTGGGAGATGTGGGCTGGGGCTTGATCGCTTATTGAATTCTGATACTGAGGTAAAGTTTTCTTTCACGTTGGTTTTAATTTTATTGGAGTCATCTTGTTGTTATGACCCGAAGAAGGCATCTGATAATGGGAAAAAAGGGGGCTAAGAGTGGGAAATATAGTAAACAACAAAGGAAAAATGTGTTAGTGGGAAGTGCTGGTGCACAAAGAAGGAGAGGTGAAAAGTGCTGAGCCAGTGCAGTGGCAAGCTGTGGCTGACACAAAGGCCCCTTCTAGCTCCAAGAGGAGAGTGAGAGTGGCACCTGAGCAGGCTTCAGCAGCACTGGGGCTTTTGCCCATCCAGCTGATGAGATCTTTCTGGTGAATCTTTGTGTTATTTATTTATTTATTTATTTGGGATTTATTAACCATCTTTATGAACAGATTCACACAAGGTTGGTATACAGCAGGTACAGCTTAACATAAAACTTACAATTTTGTTAACAGCATAACAATAGTAAAATAATCAAGAATAAACTAAATACAATAAATGAGGTAAACTTGAAAACAGTAAATTGAAACCTAATATACACATTTAACAGAACTGGAATTCAAATACCAGATATATAATAGAATGTTAGCATAGTACTAATGATACACCTAATAAGCACACATTAGAACAGTCAACTAGCATAGATATGATGCTAAAGATTTTCTAAAATACGGCTTACCATATAGCTGAGGGGATCAAGTGTAAATATATGATGGGAACAAGATGTGTGGTACAGAGTCACCTCGGATAATTTGATGGTTAGCTAAACTCAAGGCAAGTTCTTTGTATAGTTAAGCAAGAGATAAGGAACTGATCTAAGTTACAGTGTGAGTAGCAAGCTAGTCCAGGTGCAGAATGAGTGTATAGTCAGTCACCCTTGAGAGAAGAGCCAGGCTTTCACCTGCTTCCTGAAGTAGAGGTAGTCTCGAGTTATATGTCTTGGAGTAAATTTCAGAGCATGGGGACTAGTCCTGAGAAGGCTCGCTGGCGCGTTTCACATCGTACAATTTCTTTTGACAAGGGTACAAATAGTGATGATCATTGGGAGGACCTTGAAGGTCTCAAAGGTGTATAAAGGGCTAATTTATTCTTTAAGTACTCTGGCCCATTTTATCTAAGGACCTTGAAAATCAAACATAAAGTTTTAAATTTAGCCCTATAAGATGCTGGTAGCCAGTGTAGCTGGCTACCAGTTGTGGGACTAGCTACTATCAACCCTTCTTCAATTAAAACGTTTTTCTTCACCTCATATTATTATTATTTATTTGGGGGGGGGGGGTAACGATTTGCCTGGTGAAAGGTGTGGATCTAAATAGATCAATGAAATGCGATTTGTTCTCAGCAGCATGTTACTTCCCTTATGCTAGATTAATGTAGTCCTGTGTGATTTCCCGTTTGGTCTGGAGAGAAACTAAGAGCCCCCAAACTATTGAGTGCTTACATCTTAGAGTTAATGGTGAAATGACTAAGTTTGTCCTAGCTTTGCAGGGCATGGTGATTCTGCATGAACTTTTGGCTGCAAATTGTCCTTGCCATTATAGATCGGATGGGGTGCATTTATCTAACATTGGCTTAGATATCTTTCTCAGTATCTTTCAAGACTTGTTGCAAGATTTTTGTAGTGGCACCAGAGCTGCAGGGTTTTTTTTTTTTGGGGGGGGGGGAGCGGTGACATGCAGTGAGCTGTCACCACTTGAGGCAGTAACATAGTAACATAGTAGATGACGGCAGAAAAAGACCTGCATGGTCCATCCAGTCTGCCCAACAGGATAAACTCATGTACCTTACCTTGATTTGTACCTGTCTTTTTCAGGGCACAGACCGTATAAGTCTGCCCAGCACTATCCCCTCCTCCCAACCACCAGCCCCGCCTCCCACCACCGGCTCTGGCACAGACCGTATAAGTCTTCCAAGCACTATTCCCCGCCTCCCAACCACCAGTCTCACCTCCCACCACCGGATCTGTCGCAGACCGTATAAGTCTGCCCACCACTATCTTCACCTCCTAACCACCAACCCCTCTTCCCCCCACCGGCTCCACCACCAAATTTTGGCTAAGCTTCTGAGGATGCATTCCTTCTGCACAGGATTCCTTTATGTATATCCCACACATGTTTGAATTCCGTTACCGTTTTCTTCTCCACCACCTCCCCGCGGGAGGGCATTCCAAGCATCCACCACTTCCTGACATCTTTTTTGAGCCTGCCCCCCTTCAATCTCATTTCATGATCTCTCGTCCTACCACCTTCCCATCTCCGGAAAAGATTCGTTTGCGGATTAATACCTTTCAAATATTTGAACATCTGTATCATATCACCCCTGTTCCTCCTTTCCTCCAGGGTATACATGTTCAGGTCAGCAAGTCTCTCCTCATACGTCTTGGAACGCAAATTCCATACCATTCTCGTAGCTTTTCTTTGCACTGCTTTATTTTTTTTATATCCTTAGCAAGGTACGGCCGGGAGGGGGGGGGGGGGGGGGTGAGATGGAGTCAAGTGGGGTTAAATATTTTGAAAAAGGAATTTGAAGTGATATTGGTTTTTCTGGGCTTTGTGTCACTGTGGACCTTGAGTGCTAGGAACTTCACACAGCTAGTTTGACACTTCCTAGAAATCAACTCTGACTCAAAGACAAATGATTTTCTGGGATTTTTTACTTCACTAAGGGGGGGGGGGGGATTCATCAAGGGGCATTATGGCCTTTAATGTGCAAAATGCCAAAGCCCATTCTATACTTATGGGAGAGAAAACTAACAACTTATAGCAGCAGCTTCAGAGAGCATTTTCCATCTCACAGATAGGCTGCAGAGAATACCTTCTCCTGCTTTAGACTTAGCCTGGCCTCAGAATGACATCCTATAGTATATCTCCTATCAAACTGAGCTCTCTTTTTCATCAAGCACTGCCATTTCCTCCCCTCACCCTCCCCACTGACAGTTTGAACTTCGTGGGTGTGGCTTGGATCTCTTTCAGGGAGAGAAAACTAACAACTTATAGCAGCAGCTTCAGAGAGCATTTTCCATCTCACAGATAGGCTGCAGAGAATACCTTCTCCTGCTTTAGACTTAGCCTGGCCTCAGAATGACATCCTATAGTATATCTCCTATCACCTTCTCCCACTACTCCAACCAGAGTTACACCTAATCACACTGACCACCCTTCAACATCTTCTGTCCTTCTGTGACTGTTCTCTTGTGCTTGACTGCTTAAATATTTTAAATTTAAATGCTTTACTTTTTGTCTATTAGATTGTAAGCTCTTTGAGCAGGGACTGTCTTTCTTCTGTGTTTGTACAGCGCTGCGTACACTTTGTAGCGCTCTAGAAATGTTAAATAGTAGTAATAGTAGTAGTTTTAGTATTTAGCATGTGCTAATTTCCTTTAAATGGGTTAAGGTGCATTAAGGCCATAACAGTCCTTGATGAATTCTCCTCTTAGTCTCTTTTGCTTTAGTATTCAAAGAACCAATGAAAAAGGACACATTTTAGACTTGATAGCTTTCTCCAGTCATAGCATAAAAATGTTTGGGTCCAAGACTTGGCAAGAAGTCCTGCTCTGATAAATATTTATTAGAAAAAGATGGGCATTTTCGATATGACATTAAGCCAACTTTGAACATTTTGCTAAAAATGTCAAAAAATCAAGTGGGAAATATAGCCATTTTCAAAACAGAAAAACATATTTCTTTTTTTTCCCCAAAAATGGCTATTTCCTAGATGTTTTTGGGCTCTGTGCATTTATATTTTTGGTCCATTAAAAAAAAACCTTCCAAGTGAAAACCCCACACAAATTCAAGCCATTGGGATGTAGGAAAAACCAACATTCTTAGTAGACTGGCCACACAGACATCCCAGGAGAGCAATGGGGCACCCTAGAGAGCACTGCAGTGAACTTCAAATAAATGCTCCCAGGTTCACATCTCACCATTACTCCCTTGTCTGTTGAGCCCTTATTAGGAAAATATTCAAAATCTACTTATAGTTTAGACTCCTGCCCTCTTACTTGATGAAAAATATGAGTCCATCTTTTGTAACTGCATTGAAATGTAGGCTAAATTGTGAATTTCAATCAGGAAATTTTCTTAATTCCTGTAGTCATATAATATTTGCTCCTATACCTAATATTAAGAGTGAGATGAAGAAAGTGTCAAATTATAGGCCAGTGGCTTCCAGCCTTCTTTTTGCTAAAATCATGGAGGGTTAGGTAGTCAAACAATTAGAGATATATACTTTGCATCCCTGTGAATTGGGATTTGAGAAAGAATTCAGTACAGAAACAGCACTTACATACTCATTTATCGAGATAAATCTTTATTGAGCAAGGGAAAAACACTAATAATGCAATTTGATCTATCTATCTAGTGCATTTGATCTTGTCGATCATGATCTCTTAGGGCTCTGTTTACTAAGCCACGCTATAGGTGCACTAGCATGTTTAGTATGTGCTAAAAATTAATGCGCACTAACATTAGAGTCACCCATAGGATTAAATGGGTGTCTCTAGCATTAGAGCATGCTAAGTTTTAGTGCATGCTAAAAATGCTAGCGCACCTTAGCAAACAGGGCCCTTAGTGAATTTGGAATAATAGTCAATGTTCTGAGTTGGTTTCAGAGATTGTTATCAAGAAGATCACATAAGGTGAAGATGTAAAGAGTTCTGTCCGAGGCTTGGCAGACTCAAAGTGGGGTTCCACAGGGATTCCCACTTTCCCTTATTTTATTCAACATGAAGATATAATCCTTGGGTGCACAGCTAGATTGCATGCTCCTTCATTTGTTTATACTGATGACATCACAGTTATCTAATATAATAATTTGCTCCTCCAACATTCTAATGTGTGTCACTGAGATCGTAATCACCTGCTGACATCACTCCTCCAACTTTCCAATGTGTGTCACTGGGATTTGAACCACCTGCTGACGTCACTCCTCCAACGTTCTCCATGGGATCCTGGAACTGGGAGGGAGGGACAGAGGGAGGGGGACCCTGGAAATGGGAGGGAGGGAGGGGGACACTGGAACTCGGAGAGGAGAGAGAGGGAGGGAAGGGGGCCTGGAACTCGGAGGGAGGTGGAGGGGGCAGGGGAGAGATGATGCACATGGATGGATGGAGGGGGCAGGGCACAGAGGACATTGCCTGCATATGGATGAATGCAGGGGAGAAAGCATAATGTAGGGGAGGGAGGGGACCCTGAAACTCGGAGGGAGGCAGGAAGGGGACGACCTTGGAACTCAGAGACAGGGAGGAGATGACCCTGGAACTCAGAGGCAGGGAGGGAGGGGGGACGACCCTGGAACTCGAAGGGAGGGGGGACAACCCTGGAACTTGGAGGGAGGGAGGGAGGGGGGACCCTTGAACTGGGACGGGGGGGGGGGGGCATGGCACAAACTCTCATGCTCACACACACACACTCTCTCTCTCTCACAGACACACTCGCACCCAGTCTCACTCTCTCTCTGTCACACACACCCACACACACACTCGCACATTCACTCTCTCTCACACAGTCACTCACACACACTCTCTCAAACATACACACTCCGAGGAAAACCTTGCTAGCACCCGTTTCATTTGTGTCAGAAATGGGCCTTTTTTACTAGTGTTTGCTATAACACAAGACAGAAGACAGGGATGCTGTCTTGCACAGGATAAAAATGTGTTTGAATCTGTTAAACAGTTGGATGACAATGCACAGATTAAAACTAAATAGAGAGAAAACTACATTTTTATTATTAGGTGTCTCAGAAAATATTGCATTGACAATACATTATTTAAATTTGACACATCTGCCCAGATTTTAGGAGTACAAGTAGATAAATCAGTTGGTGATGGACTTGCAAATTAACAATATAGTGAAATCTTCATTCATGTTATTGAGAAAATTCAGAGCAATTATGAAATATTCTGATTTTATTTAGTCATATCACTGCCTCTAATAGATTTATTTTCTCAGTGCAAATGTTTGAGAGTTACCTTACTTTTCCTTAAACTTCACTGGTTACCAACTGAGGCTAGGGTAATTTTCAAACTATGCATGTTAATATTTAAAATTCTATATGGCAAGCACCATACAATTATCTGTCTATGTGAACAGCTGCATTTACTATATGTAACAGTTTGTAAAATTAAATATAAGACATTATTATCATCTTCCATACCAATGGTCTGGAATGACTTTACCATCTTCCATTAGATTGCAAAGAAATTATGGTTAGGATCCTTCCCTTGAAAGGTACTATTTTGGTTCAATTCTAGTGCATATATCTAAAAAGGGGGTGCAGCCATGGGATGGGGCATGGGCAGGTCATGTGAGTTCCAAGAAATTGCATGCACTGTTATAGAATACACTAAATCTGTGCCTGATTTAGACATGGGTATTTACACCAGGTTTTAGTTGGTGTACATCCTCACACCTAAAAGTTACACATAGATCTTTGTGCTAGCTGCTATTCTATAAATGGCTCCCAACCAGTTACCTTTTTAGTGGTTAAAGATAGGAAAGCTATTTATGCAGTCCTATTTGACTGCTAAACTTATCCAGTTAGGCAGTAAACAAAGAGGCCTAATTGGATAAGGCATGCAATATAGCTGGTTCTACGCTAGGTGCTAAGTGGCAATATTCAGCAGAGATAATTTGATGTAAATGAACAGGAGGCAAGTCGTCTTTCAACAGAAAGGAAGAGGGAGCATAGGATGAAGATGAAAGAAGATAGACTCAGGAGTAATCTAAGGACATTTTATGGAAAGGGTGGTGGATATGTGGATTGGTCTCCTGGTGGAGGTGGTGAAGACGAAGACTACTGAATTTAGGAAAAACCTAGGGCTTGCACTTAGGATATCTACGGGACTGGATTTGGTATAAGATCATTATTTGTCATCATTTCCAATGTTGCGAACAAACCAACTTCCGCAAATTATTGAAAACACATCTTTTTGAGAAAATTTACGGAAAGAACCAAAACACATAAAATCCACACGCACTGTTTCATTAATACATCAACACATCCACTTATGAATTCTCAATCCTGAAATCTCACCACACTCATACCTTTACTCACAGAAAAAAAAAATGTATACCATATGTTTTTTGTTATGATATATTGCCCTTTAGCTTCTCGTTGTTTCCTTCCAATGTTTCAACGTTCTTTTCCATTGATATATTCCTTAACGATACTTTGATTTTGTCAAGTATAACTCTTCACAATGTAATCCATAACTGAATTGTAACAAAATGTATTTCCATCATTCATAATGTATTGTAAGCCACACTGAGCCCGCAAAAAGGTGGGAAAATATGGGATACAAATGCAAAAAAATAAATAAATAAATAAATAAAACTGAATATATTGCACTCTCCCATACCCAGATATTGCTACTGACTATCTGTGTGTAGACTGACCTACAGAAGTTATCTGGGTATTGCTGATATTCAACACAGGTACTCAAATAACTGTCAGGGTAAATTAGGACAACTATTTTGCTGTCCTAACTTACCCAGATAATTATCTTAGTACCATGCTGAATATTGGTGATACCTGGATAATTTCCTGTTCCATCTTGACTTCTCCCCTGGGCCTCCCTGGCACTATCCGGATAATTCTGAGGCAGTCAGAGAACAGTTCAGTTTTAGTGACATTATTCCAATAATGACCTCCCTGGCACTACCTGAATATTTCCAAGGTAGGTAGGTCCCCATGAACACTTTCCAGATAATACCCGCTGAATATTGAGGCCTCAACATTTTGTTTTCATGGATGACCTTTGTTATCTTTCCTGTTTTATTTTCCTAGTCTCAGTGATATATGTGCATGAATTATTAGTGAATAGATATTCATGGACAGGTGCAGACAATGTATAACTCTGATGGAACTTGTGAGAAAGACATATGCACTGAGGAGAGCACTGTATATGCTCATAAGCTGCCAGCTCTCCACCACTCTCTTGTCCCCAGTCACAGCATCCTATTACCATGTAAATGAGTGGATAGTTTATGGAGATGCTTATGTTTTAGATAGGGTTTAACAAAGCTGTTTTTGAACAGACAAGTGTCATGCTGAAGTCTCATTTCATCATTGTCTTTTAAAAAATAAAAAGAAACTGTTCTGAAATAGAGCTGTAGATTGTTAAGTCTGACAGCTGGGAAGTTGACATAAAGCTGGGATGCTGTAAATTCTTTGGATAGCAAGGTAGCTTTTCAAAGACAAAAGTTTCTTTCTTTCAGAGAACACATTAAAATAAGCACAGTCTTTGCATTGCACATGTTTCTCTCTTAAATCTGTCCTAGGGGAACCAAATTCAGGTCACAAGTCTTTAACTTTAGATTTCATGTCTCTGAGAAAAAACAGTTCATGAGACTTTCCCGCTCTCACAGTCTCTCTGGCATATGCCAAATAGACCATAAATTCTCTTTTTTTTTTTGTTAGGTAATCAATATAAATAAAACAAAATAAAACATGGAAAAGAAAATAAGATGACCTTTTTTATTGCACATAACTTAATACATTTCTTGATTAGCTTTTGAAGGTTGCCCTTCTTCGTCAGATCGGAAATAAGCAAATGTTGGTAGGTGATAGTATATATAAGTGAAACATCAAAGCATTTCAGTGACAGTCTAACAGGATGAGGATGGATAGGTGAGAAATATGAAGAGTCGGGTGGATGAGGGACAGGGAGATATGCATGGAGATGGGAGGGTGACAAAGCAGTACAATTTTATGGTTTATAATGGGCTAGAAAACCAAGATCTTTGTTAAGTCCTGTCTGGTGGGTGTCAAAATATTTAATCATTCTGACTTCAAAGATCTTACGTTCCTGTATTGTTTTATCTCCCTGTCCCTCATCCACCCAACTCTTCCTATCTCTCACCTATCCACCCTCATCCTGTTAGACTCTCACTGAAATGCTTTGATGTTTCACTTATATATTCTGTCACCTACCAACATTTGCTTATTTCTGATCTGACGAAGAAGGGCAACCTTCGAAAGCTAATCAAGAAATGTAAAGTTATGTCCAATAAAAAAGGTATCATCTTATTTTCTTTTCCATGTTTTATTTTATTTCTATTGATTACCTTTAAAAGTGGACTAACAGGGCTACCACACCTCTTTTTTTGTTAGTATTTATCAGCCACAGTCTGCTGAAACTTTGCTGTGGAGAGGTGGCTTTACACAATTTGAAGCTGCAAAGTTTGAAAGGCAATACAAACGAACCAAAACAGTACCTTCTATTTCAAGGGAAGGATCCTAACACACAAGCGGGTCAATCTAGTGACCCAGCTTTGTGAATATGTATGTTTTAACTCAGGTTACAGCTTTTAAAAATAAATGAATAAATTTAGGGTCCCTTTTACTAAGCAGCGATAAAAGGGACTCTGCGCTAGCAGCTGTTTTTGCTGCATGCCAGGTCCCCTTTTACTGCAGCGGGTGAAAAGATTTAAAAAAAAAGAAAGAAAGAAATGGCCATGTGGTAAGGTCACACTTGCTGTGTGGCCATTTGGGAGGGAGCAAATACTGCCACCCATTGAGGCTCCCACACTAACCCGGTGGTAACCAGGCAGCGTGTGGCACTGCCCGATTACTGTCGGGTAACCCCTGCGCTAGATAATCAGTCCTGATTTTCTGTAGCGCCAGAAATGGCATGTGCTGGGGGTGGAACTACCACTGGCACCTGTTTTGAGCTGGCGATAGTCCCGGGTTGCTGAGCGGCAGGCCTGTTGTCACTTGGCAACCCTTTAGTAAAAGGGCTCCTCAGTGCCACAATCTGGTTAGGTAGATGCACTGAATATATATATACAGTGATATATGATCACCCTTAGAAGCTATACATATAACAGAGAAATTCAGCAGTTATACATATGTAGTTAAGTAGTTTGTTAGGACTGCTTTTTTTTCCAGGCCTAAATTAAACTGCTTAGTTGTATGGATAGTGACCGAATATTACTGTTCTACATTCAGCTAGGCAGAATGAATTGGCTCCACCTGGTACCATCAGAAAGTGAGGGCACTGAGAGGGAATTTGGGCAGCAATATTTATGTAATTTAGTGGTGCTCACTTCTAGTCCTCAGGGGCTACAAGTAGGTCAGGTTTTCAGGAAATCCCTAATGAATATGTATGAACAGATTTGCACGCCCACTACATCCACTGTTTGCAAATCTTTTTCATGTGTATTCATTAAGGTTATCCTGAAAATTTTACCTGTTAATGGCCCTTGAGAACTGAGAGTAAAAACTAAGGATAGAGAATTTGCATGTTTAGCATCAGCAAATTAATGTATAAGTCCCATTGAAAATTGACCCAAGTGTTTCAATCAAGTTCTATCTCCCAGCTTCCAGGCAGTCAAGCTTAGTTTTTCAAATGCCTGCCCATATGGACACACTTTGCAGCCTCTCTAGCCCACTTGACCTGGAACACATTCTGCCATCTCTGCTCCTCTCATGTATCTTACACTGATTCACAGGCAGCATTTAAAACTTTGGGGCCTTTCTAATAAAACACAGTTAGTGTATGCTAGTGTAATATGGTTAAAAAAAAAAAAGAATACAAAAGTTTTACCTTTTTCTATGGGAGTGTGGGAGAGTCCTCAGGGCTGCAAAGGTTAATGACTCATTCTGAGATGTATTCTGGAGGAGAGCAGAGACCAGTTCAGATCCTTTTGGGTCTTTGTCTAATTGGGAGCTCCTTCTGGAAGTCCATGGGGTTTCAGGCTCATTTTGGGACATTTTTAGGGGTAGGAGATGTTTGTGACCAGTCCTGCTGCTGGCTTTAAGTGAAGTAGAGACAGAGAGCATTACTGGGTAATGGCAAGTTCTGCACAAGCTCAGTGAGACTCTAAGGTTTTAAGTCGGCCTGAAATCAGGGCCTGAACAGGGCTTTGGCTAGGATTAATTAATTAGTAAGGGCATTTGGGGTCCTAGTTGGGAGCAAAAGGGGAATCTGACCAAAATGAATATTGTTTTTAAGTTGTCATTAGGGAGATACACAGTTTTAGGGGGCTGCACATCTTTGGGGGTGCGTTTTGAAATTCCAATGGTTATATAGGATGGAGGGGGATGTAAGGGAAATTATTAGACGGTGATCAGAGAATTTTATGAATTATTTTATTGGTTTTTTGGGGGGAAAACGCGGTGCGGTCGGTGGAATATGTATTTTTAAATTCTAAAATTATCAGGGTACTGGGAAAGATGTGCTACACCTGCTCAGCGAGCGGGAGGGGTGTGACATGAGTGGATGTCAAAATATTTAGAAAATGTGATTTTCCCATTAAAGTCTATGGGACTTGTGGTTTTAAAATGGAGCTGACACCAGGAAAATTCAGATTCCATGTTCTCAGCACAAACTGTAACTTAAGTGCTGGAGAGTTTGATTGGCTCAGAAGGGACAGATGATGTCATCTGATTCTGGTTACCTGGCTTGGAGTGAGCAGGGAGAAGGATAGGAAAAAGAGAACTGACAGGGAGGTTTTTCTATGTTGGGAGGAAAAAAGTTTTACTTTTGTAGAGTCAGCTGATAACACAGAGGCAGTACTGGTAGGGGCAGGGACTTTAAAGGGGACTCTCAAATACTCCAGAAAAAGGGGGTTTAACTGTATTTGGGGAAAGCCAGGGTGACCCAGAAGTTTTCCATCAACAATTGTTGGAATTCAGAGAGAGCACCTTGAAGGTGATGAGCTGGAAAATTCAAGCTACCAGTGAGGTTACTATTACAAAGGGGGGAAAGTGCCCCTACCACCTGGACGCTCTCAACTTTCACACCCTTGCCAGCTCTTACTGGATGTCCCTGGTGTATAGCAAAGAATAGCCACTTCGCAATAGCCACCACCATGGATTAAAATGGTGCCTCTGATCCCTACTGGTAATTTCAAAATACTACCACTAGAAGTCAAGCTGCCAAATAAAGGCACAAGGAACCAAAACAGTATATGCAGACAGTGCTGTTACCAAATATTCCAGCCCCAGAGTAGGGATCAGATTGAAAGAACTTTATTTCATTGTATCAATAGAAACATAAGCTATATCGAAATATCTTTTCAATAAATCAAGCCCTCCCTCCTCCCCCCTTAGGTTTTTGTAGACCTCTATCATATCCCTCTTCTGCCTTCTCTTTTCTAAGCTGAAGAACCCTAACCTCTTTATCCTTTCTTCATGAGAGGAGTTCCATCCCCTTTAATTTTTTGGTCTCTCTTCTTTGAACCTTTTCTTTTTCCCTTATATCTTTTTTTTAAATATGGTGACCAGAACTAAATGTAATACTCCAGGTGAGAATAAAAAGAGAAGATCAATGATAGGTACACAAAGACTTTATTCATTGAGCAACACACAGTGTTTGTTACTCAATGAATAATGTTTGTGTGTACCTACCATTGATTTGCTCTTTTTATTTCCACGTTTGAGTTTGCAGATTGTCTGCCTTGTTGTTTTCTGTGATACTCTAGGTGAGGTCACACCATGCAGAGGCATTATTGTATCCCTTTCCTAATTATTCCTAGCATCCTGTTTACTTTTTTGGCCTCCGCCGCACACTGGGGCAGAAGATTTGAGAGTATTATCTACAACAAAATCTAGATCTTTTTTTTTTAGGTGTTGACCCCCAGGGTGGACCCTAGCATCGGGTAACTATGATTTGGATTGTTCTTCCCAATGTACATCACTTTGCATTTGTCCACATTAAATTTTATCTACAGTTTTGATTCCCAGTTTTCCAATCTCCTAATGTCTTTCTGCAATTTTTCACAGTACGTATATGTTTTAACAACCTTGAATAGTTTTGTGTCATCTGCAAATATAATCACTTCACTTGTCATTCCAATTTCTAGATCATTTATAAATATGTTAAATAGCACCACTCCCAGTACAGCTCCCTGTAGCACTCCACTGTTCACACTCCTCCATTGAGAGAAATAGCCATTTAACCCTACCTTCTGTTTTCTGTCCAATATCCAATTCCTAATCCACAACACAACATTGCCTCCTATCCCATGATTTTTTTAAAAAAAGTTTTCTCAAGAGTATCTCATATAGAACTTTGTCAAAAGCTTTCTGAAAATCTAGATACCTACATCAACCGACTCACCTTTATCCACATTTTTATTCACGCCTTCAAAAAATGAAGCAAATTGGCAAGGCAAGACTTCCGTTGGTGAACCCATACTGACTTTGTCTCATTAAACCATGCTTGTCTATGTGTTCCATAATTTTATTCTTTATAATAGTTTCCACTACTTTACTTGGCACTAACATCAGGTTTATTGGTCTGTAATTTCCCGCATCACACCTGAAACCCTTTTAAAAAATTGGTGTTACATTTGCCACCCTCCAGTCTTCAGATAATTTTAACAACAGGTTATAGATTATTAACAGCAGATCAGCAATTTCATGTTTGAGTTCTTTCAGTACCCTTGTCTTAAGGATTATGTACAAAAAGTCTATTGAAGAGACTTAAGCTTGTTCATTACTGACTAGCCATGTATGGTCAATTGAGTGATGTTTGATATGAATAAGATGATTATATTCTTGAAGTTCAAAACAAATGGGAGATAGTTTGCTAAAATCAAAGATGCTGAAGTGTTATGTTCAAATATCGCTATAAAGCTGCAGCTAGATTCTGTCATATGTAAATTTATATTTATTTTTCTCTGGATTTTTAGAGGTGGACTAAGGGGAGGGACATGCAAATGCCTAAATTATGATGATATACAGTACTGTCATATAAATGATAACTAGAGAGATGTCCACCTTAATCATAACAGTATCCAACTTCAATCTACCAAACACCACAAGGCACTGTTAACCATAGAAATCACATTTTCACATCTACAAATATTAAATTATTGCATCCTTATTTGTCAGCTTGATGCCTAGCAAAAGTTTTGCAAGACTACCACCAGAGGTCAGAGTCACACTTTTGAACTCAGGGCAGCAATGGGGCAAGATTGTGAATTGCTTCTGTCCTGCCACTAACCCAACAGGAAAACGTCTGGTAATGTCCTCTTTGATGGGGGGGGGGGGGGGGGGGGGGGAAGTATCTGGATCCACATTGGGAACATTGGATGGGATCTAGAGCCACGTTGGGGTATAGGAAGAGTTCCGGATGATGATTGTGAGTGATTTTTTTTAATGCAAGGCTATGTTAATTACATTGACAGAGTGGATCTATGTACTGTGCTGTCCTCTGACACATCTACCTTATGATAAGCATGTGTCATGGAACCTAATTCCAGGGTACAGGCTGGCCATGCCCATAATAGTTACTGTACAAGTTTTGAAGTTACTTTGTACCAATTATTTCTACTAACACATGTTAACTGCAAAACTTCATCTCACTTTAGTAAGGAGTCCTCATGGTTTCAGGGTCAGCCAGAACAAAATATTCCCATCAAACTAGAAAGTCTGCTGGGACGTTCATTACTATCCTAAGTCATCACTATCAGAAGCTGGCAGTACATGAATCTGTGCTTGAAAGTTATCAGCAAAATCTTGTTCTGAAGTTGCATCATATTGATCCACTACTTAAAATCATGTAACAAATGGCATACAACAGTGAAGAGCTCTGCATGCTAAGAAAAATATATTTTGTATTCTGAGGGGAAAGAAATCACTATTTTCCTTGTAAATACTTACTTTATATTTTTTCTAAATCTTTGGATCACTCAGTAGACCCATCCTCAGTATGTTATGTCAGCATCAGTTATTAAGGTATTCATGTTTTCATTAGTGGCTATCCCATAATCTTGCTTTAATCAGTGATAACTACAGGTACTACATTCTTTGGCCCAGGTCTTCATTAGAAATAAAATCCCATTATAGCTATGCAAACTCAGTTGAAAGAGAAATACCAAATACAAAAGAAAAGAAAATATTTTTTGAAAAACATTCAGTTCTGGAAATAAGTGACACTAAATTGATCCTGACTGCAATGAAGCTATCAGTGAATGTTTAAATGGAGTAATTTAAGGTTTCATTATTTTTATCATGGGAATATGTTATGGCCACTCTGTGCAAATGACTGGAGCCTTGAAATACAAATATTAACAGAAAATTGCATCAGTGTTTGAAGGAGCACAATAAAAATCTGCAGCGATTATATACTTTGCATTCTGTTTGTAAGCTGCTAATTACCAGATTAATCTGTTCATTTACAGTGCCCTAGTTTTGCTGGGATTAGCAGAGCTTGGAAGCATGCCATAAATTTCTTTGCAAATGTTAATAACTAAGGTTTCTGTAACAAACAACAAACAAAAGAAACTGTCTCTAGAAGTGGGATGTCCACCTATTTATACTAAACCCCAGCAGTCCAGAAATGCAGTTACTTGTAAACACGTTATTATATGAAGCCCAATTTTATGCAAGTCATCTAGGTCAGAACATGCATGTTTAGGTCCATATTTTATCAGGATGTACATGGCAAAAATAATCAGTTCAATTCATATTTGGTTTCAGAACTTACGTGGTTTATAATTGTGCACAAAATCATTTGTGCATTTGTCTCCTTTGTCCTCATTGAGGTCTTCAGAGCAAGCAATCTTGTAAAAAGGCACTTTCTATCCACATGGAATGAAATCTTGAAACTTGCTGGCAAGTATCTGTAATAGAAGCAAGACATTCACAGGGCTAATTCTATAAAGTAGGTGCTAATATTTACAGTGCATTGTGTGTATTATAGTTCAGCTTACAGTGCAATTTTACTCCTAGTATAGTTGTCATTCCTTTGCATGTGACCTCCTGTTCTCTCTCAGCAAAGTGTTGGATCTTTCATCACTCCACTATCACTTCATGATTGCTCTTACAATCTATGCTGTGATTGGTCAGCCTCCATGTGACCCTCTCTCTCCAATCAACTGCTGCCCTCAGTGATCTTTAGTGACATTCTCTGTGCTCTTATCTCAGGCACTAACCCTATTGATCTCCTTCCTTGTTTTCAAGCCTATTGAGCGTGCTTCTTTGTACCCTTTGTTTTTTACAATGCTGTAGTTCTCTATCATGTTGCTAATCATGCAGTTGCCTTCCCTCTCCTCATTCTGAAAGTGACCTCTCCTTTCACCTTTGCAGCTCCAAGCTTCCACAATAAGCTTTCCTTAAAACTCAGCAAACTTCCTTTTAGCCTGACTTTCATTCCTTTTAGTATCTACTGAATATCTTCATCTATGCAAAAAAAATCAACTCATTCTTTAGAATCTCAATACCCACCGGTCAGTAACAGTGAACAGTCAGTTTAAAAAAATGTTGCCCTGGGGCAATAAGACATCTAGTTTCAGTTTCTACATACTATACATACATTTTTCTTGCAATAAACAGTTGAAATTTGGAAAACAGAATCTTCTTTGAATGTCAGGGCTGCTGGTTTAACTGTCTGGATAAATAATGCATGTGCATGCTTTATGAGGCCAGAATCAGACATGCACTTCAGTAGACTTTGGGTGGAGCATGGGCAGGGTTCACATTTATGCACATAAGTTATAGAATAGTATAAGTTACACATATATCACTAGTACATAGGTGCAAACACATTTATACAAGATCTATGACTAGTATAAGTGCTTGAACCAAAGTGCAGTTGTGTATATGTCTTATCCTCTCATTACAATATAACACGGTCAAACAAATCACTATAAACACCCCAGACTATACCCTTCTTGTCTCGGACAGCCTGAAACTTTTGGGAGTTACAATTGGCCACTAGAAAGCCACGTGAAAAATATAACAAAGAAAATGTTCCATGAAATGTGGAAACTCAAAAGAGTTAAACCTTTCTTCCCAAGGGAAATTTTCCGCAGCCTGGTACAATCAATGGTGTTAAGCCACTTGGATTACTGTAATGCCATCTACGCCAGATGCAAAGAACAACTCATTAAGAAACTCCAAACTGTCCAAAACACTGCAGCCAGACTCATATTTGGAAAAGCGAAATACGAAAGCGCCAAACCCCTAAGAGAAAACTTAGACTGGCTCCCACTGAAAGAACGAATTGCATTCAAAATCTGTATCTTGGTTCATAAAATCATTCATGGTGAGGCCCCGATATATATGTCAGACCTCATAGGCTTACCAACCAGGAACACAAAAAGATCAGCACTCACATTCTTGAACCTCCACTACCCCAGTTGCAAAGGACTTAAAAAAAAATCAATATATGCATCTAGCTTCTCCTACATCAGCACGCAACTGTGGAATGCATTACCAAAGGCCTTAAAAACAATGCACGATTTAACAGCCTTCTGGGAGAATTAAACAAAGTTGAACTAAAAGTTCTCGAGGTGGTAACTTTGGATTCTATTTGGAAGGCAATACAGACCAGTGGCGTAGCCAGACTGCCAATTTTGGGTGGGCCTGAACCCAAAGTGGGTGGGCACAAAAGTTTCTCTCTACCCCCCCCCCCCCCCCCCCCCCCCCCCCAGCAAAAATTAGTCATTCTCAGATGCATTTGTCACACAGGGTAAAGTGCTGCTTTTCAGTGCATCAGATTTCAGACAATTTATTTTTATAGCCTAATCCTTTTCAGTGAGCTTTCAGAGGCCAAAACCTCCTGCCTCAGGTCAGTATAATGCTGTTACGGTATCCTCTCCTGACCTAAGGAAGGAAGTATTGGTCTCTGAAACTTTATTAACACCATATTACTTTATCCTAAATTAAAAATAAAATTATTTTCTTTACCTTTGTTGTATGGCCATTTATTTTTTCTCATTGTGTTGCTCCCAGTCTCTAGATTCTGCTTTCCTTCATTTTCGCTTAACTCTTCTGCCAGGGTTTCCTGGCCATTTGTAATTTTTCTCTCCTTTTTCTTTGCTTTCTTCAATATTTTTCTGCCTCTCTCTGTGTCCAGATTTAATTCATTCTTACTACCCATTCTTTAATTTCCTTCATCTACTCATGGCTTTTCATCTTTTTTTCACCCTTGTTCTCCCCATGCCCCTTCCTCTTATTCTCCAATCTTTCACTACTCCCCTTTTCCATGCAGCAGCTCTCCTCTTTCTCTCCCCATCCTTCCAGTCTCTCCCCTCTGTCTCCCCATCCTTCCAATAGTCTCCCCTCTTTCTTTCTGCATCCTTCCATCGTGTCACCTCTTTCTCCCTACCCTTCCATCCAGTGTCTTCCCTCTTTCTCTCCCCATCCTTCCACCCATCTACCCTCTCTCCTGATCCTTCCATCTAATGTCTCTCTCCCTCCTTCTAACCAGTGTCTATCTCTCTACCCTTTTCTGTTCAGTGTCCCTTCCTCTCCACATCCTTCCAGTCTCTCCCCTTTTTCTCTGCATCCTTCCATCCATCTCCCCTCTTTCTCTGCCATCCTCCCATCTGTTTTCCCTCTTTCTCTCCCCATCCTTCCATTTTCCCCTCTTTCTCTGCCATCCTCCCATCTGTTTCCCTCTTTCTCTCCCCATCCTTCCATTTTCCCTCTTTCTCTGCCCATCCTTCCATTTTCCCTCTTTCTCTGCCATCCTCCCATCTGTTTTCCCTCTTTCTCTCCCCATCCTCCGTTTTCCCTCTTTCTCTGCCATCCTCCCATCTGTTTTCCCTCTTTCTCTCCCCATCCTTCCATTTTCCCTCTTTCTCTGCCCATCCTTCCATTTTCCCTCTTTCTCTGCCATCCTCCCATCTGTTTTTCCCCTCTTCTCTCCCCATCCTCCATTTTCCCTCTTTCTCTGCCATCCTCCCATCTGTTTTCCCTCTTTCTCTCCCCATCCTTCCATTTTCCCTCTTTCTCCCCATCCTGCCATCCATTTTCCCTCTCCCGATTCAGGCCCACCAGCCCCAGCTCCCATTGCCGGCCACTGCTGCTTTTCCTGATGAGCAGCAGGGCCGGCGCTACAAAAAGAAGAAGCGCTCAGCTGACTGAGCTGAGCGCCAACGCAAACTATGACTCACTCAACGAGAAAAAATGTTTAAAAAAAAATGCGGCACCGCAGGCAGCCTCGAAGCATTGGCTGCTGGCTCTGCAGGCTCCTCCCGTCTCTTATGTCACTGCCCTCTACTTTTGCCTTCTGTGATTCGTCATCGTAGAGAACTTTTCCTGTTCTATATTTTGGATTTTAACAATTTATGAAGTCCACTGCAGTGCCCCCTAGGGTGCCCGGTTGGTGTCTTGGCATGTCAGGTGGACCAGTGCACTACGAATGCTGGCTCCTCCCATGACCAAATGGCTTGGATTTGGTCCTTTCTGAGATGGGCGTCCTCAGTTTCCATTATCGCCGAAAATCGGGAACGACCATTTCTAAGGACGACCATCTCTAAGGTCGACCTAAATTTCACGATTTGGGCATCCCTGACTGTATTATTGAAACGAAAGGTGGACACCCATCTTGTTTTGATAATACGGGTTTCCCTGCCCCTTCGATGGGACATCCTGCAAGGACGTCTTCAGGAAAACTTGGGCACCCCTTTCGATTATGCCCCTCCGTGTGTTCTTAAGTATAGGCATACTGTAATGGAATTACCCTTTATGAGCAGCACATAGAGTCCTCAGCACCAATGGATTATTGAAATGCTGTCTATGCAGGTTGCATGGAACGGATTCTGTAAAGACTTCAAACTGCTTAAAATACAGCAACCTGATTTATCGACAAAGTCTTGCGCTTTGTACAAACTTCACCTTTATTAACTAAACTGCACTGGCTCCCCATCAAAGCCAGGGTTTCAGTCAAGCTCTGTGCTTTCATCTTTCAAATTTTACATGGCTTGGCCCCAGATTGGAGCTAGTGACTACTTTAGACTCCGCATTCTGAACTATAAAAATGTTGTCTATAAATCTGTACTTTCAGCAGACTTTACATATCCAAGCTATCATCAAAAAGACAAAACAACACAAACAGTAGAATGAAGACACCAAGATACTGGAAGAGGTCAAAGCACCACCAACACTGGAACACACCAAAGCAATGGAAGAAGGTAAAGCAGTGGCAGGGAGACTAAGGTATTGGGAAAAGGATAAGCTAAATACACGAAGGGGACTAATGCAACAGTAAGATAGGCTAGACGGTCAGAAATTGATTCTCAAAGAGGATTAACAAAATGCTTAGATAGGCTAAAAGACCTTAAAAACATAAAGAAGGACAGCACAGCACCTAGATAGTCTGGAAGACCCTAAAATACCAGAGGAGTGCTAACACAGCAGAAAGATAAACTGTAAGGCCGCCAAACAGGCAAAGAGGATGAACACAGCAGCAAGATAGGTTGAAAACACCAAAGAAAGATCAATACAACACCTGGATTTGCTGGAAGGCCTGAAAGCACTAGATAGATAGTACAGTATGCGGTCCTTTTACAAAACTGTGGTAAAAACTGGCCTGCGGTAGTGTGGATGTGTGGTTTTGGTGCACACTGGACCATTTTTTACCACAACTAAGAAAAAATAAATTTTTCAATAGGGAAGTAAATGGCCTTGAACTAAAATGAAAGGTAACAAGTGACTATTTACTGCCTGAGTCCTTACCGCCAACCATTGACCTAGCAGTATGGGCTCACTCATACTCGTGCATTAATCATGCAGCACATGCCAATGTGGGCACACTGCCAATTACCATGGGAACCAGCATACATCAACTTCATAATTACCACTAGGCGCACACGCTACAGCGGCACTACCCAATACCACCAAAACTACAACTAAAACAAAAGCATACAAGTTAAAAAAAAAACAGTAACAATCTAATCTTATCACCGAATGCAGAGTGAGTCAGTATTCTATGAAAACCAAATTATATCCAAAGCAGTTATAGATTGCTACCTAGGCATAGGCATGACCACTTATACCTGCTCTATGGCAGGTATAACTACTCATGCATCAATGCAGCAGTCATGTGTGAAACTGCCAGTATAGGGCTAGATTCTATAAATGGTGCCTAAAAAAATCAATGCTGAAAAAAATGTTTAAGAAGTATTCTATAAGCCACACTTAAAATTTGGCACAGTTTATAGCATAATGCGTAAGCAGAGAGGTCATGTATAAATTTAGGCATCACCATTTGCACCAACGAAAATGTGGTGTAAATTCCTGTGCTTAAATTTATACACATAGCACCCATATGCTATAATTATACATCTAACTCAAAGCCACACCCTGAAACACTCATGACCCTCCCAATTCCACACCCGCTTTTTCAGGCCACAGATACATTTTAGTTGTGGATCTTATGCCTAAATTTATACATATTAGTCCCAATTAAATCTAATTAGTGCCAATAATTGCTTATTAAAAGTCTTGGCTCATATTGCACAACTTCTAGGCGTATTCTATAACGAGGTGCGCATAAATTCTAATGCACATAGCCAAAAGGTGTCATGGCCATGATTGTGGAATGGGCAGGTTGTGGGCATTTCAAAAAAAACTAGGTGCACTATTATGGAATACACCCGGTCTGTGCCTAAGTTAGGAGCAGGTATTTAGGCCTGGTTTTAGGTGGCCTAAATGATTGTGCCTAAATTTTAGTGCAAGAATGGCACATGCGCATATTCTATAAAGTATTCCTAACTTTAGGCCTAGTTTATAGTATCATGCTGTGAGCATGGTTTTTCAGCGTTGATTTTTCAGGCACCATTTATAGAATTTGGCCCAAAATGAGCAATCACATTTTATAAAATGCACTTGTCAATCGTCACTTCACCCACACTCTGCTGAAACTCAACCCCAGAGAATGCCTACTGTGCAGAACATGCTGACTTATACCTCATGTGTTTAGTGTAATCTAATTTTATAAGAGCTTATTTATGCACACAAATCAGTGTTTTATGAGTTAAGATGACATAACATTTATCGCATAGAGGGGCCCTTTTATCAAAATGTGGTAGGATTACCATGAAATTGGTGCACGGCAAATTGGCCCTACCGCCGGGCTTGCACACTGCGTGCCATTTCCAATACTAGGAACACTTTTTTTTCTAGCGCCAGGGGAGCCAGGAATAAATGGCCACAAACCAACGTGCTGACTTAGCACACATCCATTTACTTCTCATTTGAAAAAAAAAAAATCTTTTAACAGTTGCAGTAAAAGGGAGCCTTGGTGCATAGCAAACACACACACCGACAGCACTGGGGGTTCACTTTTATGGCAGCTTAGTAAAAGGACCCCAGAGTATTTGAGGCTTATCAAATTGTTTCCCTTTATCACACAGTGTACATAAATATATTGAAGGATTTTATTATATAGTATTAATTTAGAAATAGAAATCTGGAATGGAAGATATCAATAATATATCATGGTAAATGAACTACTGATTAGACTTCAGTTTTTGATTGCTGAAGATATAAGTATACCCCCCCCCCCCCCGCCCTTTTCAGCTAAATGGAGAATCTGTGTCCTTCAAACCCTTTCACAATTCTGAAACCATATTTGCTTAAACAGTAATTAGGGTTAATGCCATTTAGCCCTTTCATTGCTTTCTTCTTACTCTATGCCTGAGGGATAGCTGCATGTGCTTACAGTTTAATTTATCAACAAAACCTTTAATTTTACTAACAAGATAATAATTGATAGCATTATCAGCACTTCCAGAAATTCAAATGCTATTAAAAAGTATATATAATGTTAGTGTGACTGACTTCCAAGATTGCTCATGTGGGAGGCAGTTTTATAGTACGATGCCCATGTGACATGCCCTAAAAGATTACTCTTGTATGATTGTTTTATAAAGGCAATATAAGGGGGGATAATCAAACGGGGGTGCCCATCTCTAAGGACGCCCATCTCTAAGGACGGCCCTGTAAAGGGGTGGGGAAGCCCATATTATCGAAACAAGATGGACGTCCATCTTTCATTTCGATAATACGGTCGAGGACGCCCACATCATGAAATTTAGGTCGACCTTAGAGATGGTCATCCCCAGTTTTCGGCGGTAATGGAAAGCGAGGCTGCCCATCTCAGAAATGACCAAATCCAAGCTATTTGGTTGCAGGGGCATATCTGCTTGGGGCCACAGGGGCCTGGGCCCCTGCAGATTTCACCCTGGACCCCCCTACCATCGACCCTCTCCACCTCCCCCTCCCTCCCTCCCTCCTGCACGCCCGCCACCAACCCATCGCCGATCTTTGCTGGCGGGGGACCCCAAGCCCCCGCCAGCCGAAGTCCTCTCTTCCGTGCAGGATGCAAGTTGCAAGGCTTCCTGTTCTTCTGAGTCTGACGTCCTGCACGTACAACGTGCAGGACGTCAGACTCAGAATTTGGAACTCAGTCTGACGTCCTGCGCGTTGTACGTGCAGGACGTCAGACTCAGAAGAACAGGAAGCATTGCAACTTGCAGCCTGCATGGAAGAGAGGACCTCGGCTGGCGGGGGGTTGGGGTCCCCCGCCAGCAAAGGTAAGGGACAGCAGTGGGGGAGGGTTGGCGGCGGCGGGAGGGGGTGGAGAGTGTCATTGGTGGCGTGGCGAGGGGGGTCTGGCAGTGGCGGGGGGGTCCAGAAATGGCGGGGGGGGGGGGCTAAAATGTGCCCCCTCCCTCTGCCCCCCCTACCGCCAGAGTCCAGATACGCCCCTGTTTGGTTGTGGGAGGAGCCAGCATTCGTAGTGCACTGGTCCCACTAACTGAATGGAAAAAGCCCTTCCCGATCCGGAAAGGAATGAGCATTCATGAAGGAAATTGCATGCAGATGAGCTGCTTGCTGTTAGCACATTTGCACACGATTTCCTTCCTAAGGAGGGGAAGTGACGGCAGTTGAGGATGTCCAAAATGTGGATGTTTCTGTGAGAAGGACATCCATGCCTTTGCTATGCCTCCAACTCCCTCTTCATTTATTTATTTATTTTGACTTTGGATTACAAGTAGCAGCAGTGGGATTTGAACTGGCCATCTCTAGATTGCAAGACCAGTGCTCCAACCACTAGGCCACTCTGCCACTCCTCCACTCTCTTGAAATTTGGCCATTCCTGTGAGGGGCAGTTGAGGACGTCCAAAATGTTTGAAAGAAGGATGTCCACGCCTTCATTATGCCTCCGCTGACACACGCATACCCCCCCCCCCCCCGGACCTGCATACTACCCCCTCCCCCCACAGGGATGGACAAATTTCAAGGGAGTGGCGTGGCATGGGGGAGTTTTAAAGTGGCCTAAAGGTTAGAGCACTGGTGTTGCAATCCAGAGGTGACCAGTTCAAATCCCACTGCTGCTACTTGTGATCCAAAATCCAAATACATAAATAAAAAGGGTGCCAGAGGCATAGCAAAGGCATGGATGTCCTCACAGAAATAGCCACATTTTGGGCATCCTCAACTGCTATTGGAGGCATAGCAAAGGACATACTCTAAAAAAAAAAAGACAAAAGTTTTTGAAGTTGCTTTTTTTGGGGAGTGGGAGGTGGTTAGTGACCACTGGGGAAGTCAGGGGAGGTCATCCCTGATTCCCTCCAGTGGTCATCTGGTCAGTTCGGGCACCTTTTTGATGCTTGCTCATGAAAAAAAATGGACCAAGTAAAGTCAGCCAAATGCTCATCAGGGACGCCCTTCTTTTTTCCATTATCGGCTGAGGACGCCCATCTATTAACCACACCCCCGTCCTACCTTCTGTACACTGCCAACACGCCCCCTTGAACTTTGATCATCCCTGCGACGGAAAGCAGTTGAGGACGCCCAAAAATGGCTTTTGATTATGCCAATTTGGGCGACCTTAGGAGAAGGACGCCCATCTCCTGATTTGTGTTTGAAGATGGGCACCCTTCTCCTTCGAAAATAAGCAGGATAGGCACCTATGTGCTGTTTCAAAATAGATTCCCAGTACTATCCCAGATATTATGCAAATGCTCTCACACAGATTTGCATCTGTTCTGCAGAAGGTGGAATGTTCTATAAATGGTGCTTAAAACTGCATTCACAAATTTTGGAGCACACCCTATTTGTGCATGAATCAATTGAATGAGTCAATTTGCGACAATAATTATGAGCTAATAATCAATTATTAGCACTAATTGGCATTAATTGAAATTTGCATGCACATTTTTAGTCATGGAGATCTATGCTTAAATTTTGCAAGCGGCTCCAAAAAGGGGGTGCAGCCAAGGGAGGGGCCTACAATTTATATACACTGATATAGAATAAGGGGAATCCATGCCTAATTTAGAGACAGGAATTAACACCAAGGCTTACTTGGTGTAAATTCTTGCGTCTAAGGCTAGGTGCCAATCCCTGCGCGAAGCATATTCTATAAATGTGCTTTTTTATAAATTCTTTTTTTTTTTTTAATAATTTATAAATTCTATAAAAGTGCCCTGAAGAGCACAGGTACAAATCAAAGTAGGGTATATACAAAAAGTAGCACACATGAGTTGTCTTGTTGGGCAGACTGGATGGACCACCCAGCTTTCAGCGCAGTTTAAAGAATCACACTTAGCATTTTATTTTTTCAGTAACAATTTTTCAGTGGTATTTATAGAATTTGGTCTTATGCGTGCACTCATGTACAGTACCATAGTAATATAGTAAATTATGGCAGATAAACACCACCATGATCCATCCAGTCTGCCCGTAATATATTTTATAAAATATATTTGAACATTTCCCAAGAAACAGCTACATGTAGCATGTGTATCAGTACATGTCATCGTGCTGCCACATATTTATAAAACTCTGTAGCCAAATGCACATAAATAAGAGCCCTTTCCACACTCAAAACATGCTTTACACGTAGAAAATGTTTTATAATTTATACCCATGTTGAGTAGTGGATATGGCTGATGAACCAGGCTCCCATAGATTCTTTGCTCTGGGCTGTACCTGCATATTTACTTCACACACTACCAGCCTAACCCATCAGGCTTGAAAATAACATCAACTTTTGCACAGTAATTTTCAGGCTAATTCATTTCCTGTTGCTGCTATTCACTTTTAAATTAGACACCATTAAAGGACTTTCTGCTTCATCCATCAGGCACTTTATATAAATTGATTACCATATTTCAAAACATTGTTGCTCATGGACTGTGAGGTATTCTACATTAAAATTATACTGTAGCTACAGAAATTTTTTAATTACATTTCACAATGGTGAAAACAGTATTGTTTTCAATATGATTTTGTGCTATTTTATCATTCCCTTTGTCTGGCTGTTGCCAATAAGCTCAAGACAGCTTTATGCCAAGAGCTTTTTTTGTGTGTGGTCAAATAATTCCTTCAGCCATATTTCACCACATAAGTCATAGGGATATCTGTCTGGCAACATTCCTAGAAACTGGCCACACAGACACTCCAGAAGTACAGAAGGACAGCATAGTGGTCAGTGCAGTAGACTTCACATAAAGGGACCCAGGTATAAATCCCATCTAAATCCCTTCATATTGTATTGTGAGCCCTCTAGGAACAGAGAAAACGTACAGTACCTAAAGGTAAATCACTACAATAGCCCCCAGGCTTGCAGGTTATTTATATATTTAGGTATAGGAGGTATTTCTATGTTCCAGGAGGGCTCACATATTTGTACTGAAATGAAAGAGTTAAAGTGGGAATTGAACTTGGGTAGCATTGTTCACTGTCCACTGCACTGACTATTAGACTACTCCATCCACTTGCTTGCTGCTTTCTTAGGAATGCCATAAATCTGGAGCTGTCATAGAGCCTGGTATCTACTGTCACTCCTTTGGGGGTGGGGTGGTGGGATAGCATCAGTGACCACTGGAGAATTAAAGGGGGGTCATGTGTTTTACACCAATGAAAATATGGCATAAATCTCTGCATATAGTTTTACTCACACTGGGCCATATTCTATAACAATATGTGTAAATTTTAAGAACACCTGAAAAAACACCCATTTTCCCGCCCATAGCCATTCATCTTTGGAAGTGCAAGCTTTAGAATTTAGGAACAGTTATTTACAAAATCTGCTTAGCGTGTTATGTGCATAAATTCTAACTATTGCCAATTATTGCTCATTGTTGCTTGTATAAACTGCCTCCTTCCTCAGCAGGGCCTGGTCACCTTCCCAGGCTCAACACTCCACTCTCAGCCACAGCAAGTAAACACCTCCACAAGGCCAGTTGAGGGGAAAAAAAATCCCTTTTATTGCAGTCCACATTCACAGTTCATGAGCAAGTTTAGGTACACCCCCACCCACAGTCTCAAAACCTGGGAAAGCAGTCCCAGTACTTTAAGAGTCCTCTGCCCACCCGTAAGGAATGGATAGGCTTCTCCTCTTTCTTCCAAAATAAACACTTTTACATCCAGTTATATCAGTCTTTAGTCCTCTGCAATAGCAGCTCAGCCAGGAACCTTAGTCCTTGAGGTTCCCTGCCAGAGCAGTGTTCCTCCCTCTGCACAGCAACAAACAACCCTGTGGCCTCCCACACACTGCCCTTTTCTTTATGCCAAAAGTCACTTATCTGAACTCCTCCACTTCCATACGTTCCTCCCCACCAGTGGCGTTCCTAGGGGGGGCGGTGGGTGCGGTCCGCCCCGGGTGCACGCCGCTGGGGGGGTGCCGCGCGCATCTGTCCTCCGTTGTTCCATGCTTCTTCTCTGCCCCGGAACAGGTTACTTTCTGTTCCGGGGCAGAGAAGAAGCATGGAACAACGGAGGACAGGCGCGCGCAGCACCCCCCCAGCGGCATGCACCCGGCGGGGGGGGGGGGGTTTCCTTCGCGGGAGTGTCCTTTCGCCGGGGGGGGGTCCACGCTGCATCGGGGGGGGCGCTGCCCCTGGGGGGCAGGGCGCATCAGCGATCCGCCCCGGGTGCCAGCCCCCCCAGGAACGCCACTGCTCCCCACTGTGTGTAACAGCAGGTAGATCTGTCTCACTCACTTCCCATTCCATGTCCTTCCTCTCCTCTCTCTCCCTTCTCTTCAAAGACTCCAGAAAAGCCGCCATCTCTTTCTCACAGGTGGCAGGAATTATGTATTGATTCTTAAACCAGGGGAACTGATTTCCCTGGTTCATGCGCCCCCTTCTGGTAACTACTGCCTCTCCATTCCCCTCACTGCTGCTACTACTACTACTACTACTACTACTACTACTTAACATTTCTAGAGCGCTACTAGGGTTACGCAGCACTGTACAGTTTAACAAAGAAGGACAGTCCCTGCTCAAGGAGCTTACAATCTTTGCCGGCTCCTGGAAGGGGAATCCAACCCGGGGTTTAATTTCCACCCCCTCCCCTACTGGATTCTGGGTATGGTAGTTCTGGCTCCATTGGCTTCAAGGGGAGTTCCCAGGGTCTTATCCTATTATACTTGTTAAGTGCTGTTAAATACACAGATTGGCTAGTTAAGTCAATTAAGTTACACACATTGTTATAGAATATGCCTGGATTTCGGCACGGATATCTAGGAGTGCTATATAGAATCTGGCAGTTTGTGGTAATGTGTGCACTAATCTCATGCTATTTGTTTCTGAGAGCTATTTTAAGGGTTAGGATATATAAGATGAGGGGAAGTGGGAAACTGTACTTTAAATTCTTAATTTTTGCATTGCATTTATGATGGTTTCTACGTTAACTTTATGTTATTACTAGGAAAAAAAGGCCCATTTCTGACACAAAGGTAACGGGCGCTAGCAAGGTTTTCCTCGGAGTGTGTATGTTTGAGAGAGTGTGTGTGAGTGTGACTGTGTGAGAGAGAGAGTGAATGTGCGAGTGTGTGTGTGACAGAGAGAGATTGAGACTGGGTGCGAGTGTGTCTGTGAGAGAGAGAGTGTGTGTGTGCCAGGGGCCTCCCCCTCCCAGTCCCAGTGTCACCCCTTCCTCCTTGTTCCAGGGTCGTCGTCACCCCTCCCTCCCTCCGAGTTCCAGGGTCATCCCCCGCTTTTTTTTTCTAGTTTTTGTACAGGTGGTGCATTCCCCCCTTCTCCCATCTTGTCCCCTCCCCCGAGTTCCAAACCCCTCTCCTCCACCAAGTTCCAGACACCCCCTCCCTCTCTCCCCTGAGTTCCAGGCTCCTCCATCCCTCTCTCCCTCCCTCCCTCCCCCCCCGAGTTTCAGACCCCACCTTCCTGCCTCCCTCCCTCCGATTTCCAGACCCCTCCTCCGAGTTCCTGACCCCTGGATCCCCCTGCCGTGACCCTCTCGAGCCCCCCTTCCCGCTGCCAACCCTCCCCCGCCGCCGTCGCGTACCTGTGCTGGTGGGGGACCCCAACCCCCGCCAGCCGAAGTCCTCTTCTCGGCCGTGTGGCATGGATGAATGATCTGATCAAGTTGCAATCTGTTTTTCTGCGTGTGTCTGACGTCCTGCACACAGGACGTCAGACGCACGCAGACAAACAGATTCAAACTTGTCTCAGTCTCATGTAACCAAGGGTATGAGCATGAACTAATATATATATATATATATATATATATATATATATATATTCAGAGAGAGCGTTTGTAACATTTTAAATAGGGAACATATTTAATAATTCAACAGTGTTTAGCCTATTTCTGTAGCACTGAGTCAAACAGCAGGACTCCAACTTTTAAGAAACAATTTAAATGTCAGTCTATTAGCAGCATAATGTGTTATTTGTTCCAAATAACTCAAAAATGCTTTGCCTACTCTAAGTTGGTTTTACCTATATTGATGTAATTTTCTACTTGTTCCCACGTATTAATCAGTTAAGTAGGCAGAGTAACCCACACCTAACACAAAAATGCTCACAGAAAACAAATCACAGCTGCATTCCTAAAATATCAACATAAATATTTAAATCAACCTCTGCATAAAAGATAAAAAGATAAGTGGTCATGTAAAATAAGCCTTAGCATGCTGAGTTCCTTGACACAGTAGGAGATATCCTCTCCCATTAGATTTTTGCAAGTCTAAAAACAATGTCTGCAAAGCATTTCTAGAAAAGCTTAATATAAATACCAAGCAGGTCTTTGGAAATTATAGAAAATTGTTATCTAGTTTTATTCAGGTAGTCAATAGCTTTTGGAAATTTAGAGAAAAATGTCTCAAAGTTCCCACAATACACTACAATGCTCCTTTTCTATATAGCAAAGTCTTGTATAATAAATCATTGTTAAAACAACTTAATTTTCACTCCTTAAAAATGCATGTGTTTTGGGAGTTCAGTTTTGTTAGAACAAATCCCCCTTCTAAACATTTGCAGTAGATTATCTTGTGTCAAGATCCTTCCATTTGGAAGTGGGCTATCATTCTATCTGTTCTGAAGAAGTCCATCCTGAACACATCTGAACCATCTAGCTATTGCCCAATTTCCAAAGAGCTTTATATCTAAGCTGAGATGACAGTTTTGCAACAGCTTTCTCAACCTGTGGAGCAATCCAACATTGTACATCCACATTAATCTGATTTCAGCCAGGTCACAGCACAGAGACCATCCCAGCAGTATTTGTGAGTGAGCTGCATTGCGCTTTTGATGGTGGAAAGGTTGCATTGGCCATCTCTCTTTGATTTGTCAGTGGCATTGAATCTGACCGATCAAAATGTACTTCTAACATGACTGGTTGACACTGAAATCTGTGTTATAATTCTCTATTAGTTTTCATCCTTCCTTACTGCCTGTGAGATTTTTGTTGCACTCTCTGGGTCTACTGCCTTACCATTTCATTTTTTCCAGGCAGTCCCTCAGGGTTAAATTCTGGCTCCATTTTTGTTCAACATTTGCCTCAACCCACTGGCCATGATTATACAAGACTTTGGTATAAGTGCATTTTATTATGCCAATGTTACTCTATTACACTGATCCTAACAAAACAGGCAACTTGCTTCCCATTTTATCTGGATGCTATTTCAGTTTGGTTGCATGATCACCATCTTATTCTCAGTCCTTTGTATCTGTAGCATTCTTGCTTACTAGATGGTCTATACAAGTCCAGGATTCCCCTGTTCTATGTGGCAATTCCATTGTCTTCGTTGATCACATCAGATATCTAGGGATGCTTTTAGATCAACAATTCTTATTTATTTATTGTTTGCATTTGTATCCCACATTTTCCCACCTCTTTGCGGGCTCAGTGTGGCTTACAATAAGATAAGAATAATGAAAATACATTTGTTGCAACTTGGTTATGGATTATATTGTACAAGTTATGCAAGATAATCGAATTATCATTAGGAAAATCACAATGGGACATCAACATTGAGACATTGGGAGGAGACAATGGGAAGCTTAAGGGCAGTGTTAAGACACAAAGGCATATGGTGTACATATTTCTGTGAGTAAATGTATGAGTAATGTGGAATTATGGGGGATGGGAGATCATAGATGGATGTATGATGCATTGATGAACAGTGAGTGTGGACTCTATGTGTTTTGGTTCTTTCCGTAAATTGATTCAAATAGATGGGTCTTCAGTAATCTGCGGAAGGATGCTTGTTCGTGGATCGCTCTTAGGTTGCGCGGAAG
This sequence comes from Microcaecilia unicolor, assembly GCF_901765095.1. Classification (NCBI taxonomy): domain Eukaryota; kingdom Metazoa; phylum Chordata; class Amphibia; order Gymnophiona; family Siphonopidae; genus Microcaecilia; species Microcaecilia unicolor. Next base: position 126,742,035 of record NC_044036.1, read on the forward strand.
TGTGTTCCAAAGCTGCGTGCTCGTGTGAGAAAAGGTTGACGCGTGTAGCGTCTTGTATTTCACGCTCTTGCAAGTAGGGAAATGGAGGTTGAGGAATGTTTGGGAAGATCTTCTAGCATTTCTGGGTGGTAAGTCAATCAACTCGGACATGTAGGCTGGGGCTTCGCCGTGAATGATCTTGTGGACTAGTGTGCATACCTTAAAAGTGATGCGTTCCTTTGAACACCAAGTCTTTGCATTGGTAAAGATAGAGTTCTGGGCAATACAGAAGGGTTCTGGGCACTACGACAGGGCTCTGTGCAAAGCACCCATATTTCAACGAACTGTCCTAATTGACTCTGCTCTATGCTTCCGGGTTAGATTATTGCAATATACTCTATGCAAGTATCAATATTTATCTCCTCAAACATCACTAGACAGGCCAAAATGCTGCTATCAGTCACACTAACAAATTTGACCACATTACACCTTTATTATTTTGCCATTGGATTCCCATCAGGTTCCAAATTCAAAGATCCTATCCTTGGTATATAAGGTACTGCACATGGGGGTATCTTCATATTTATCATCATTAATTACCCCTTATATGCCAGCACACTCCCTGCATTCACTATATAAATATTAGCTCTATTCTAGCTTTTCAAAGGTGAGGATTGATTACATGTACCATTGTGCTTTTTATTGCTCTTCCCCTCAGCTCTGAAGTACTCTCCTTCTCTCATTACAAGCAGGACCATTCCTTAAGAAATTAAAAGTTAACCTTATAACTGTTGGAATAATGTATTGTATTTTACATGCATTGCCTGTCAGCAATTCTTCATCACTGTGATTACTCTGTGACCTCTGATGTGAATTGTTCTGAGAGGTCACACCCATGCAACTTCCTGTGGGGGTTAGCACATGGAGCTCATGGTCTCTCCTAAGCTGAGGATCTATGGTGTGAGCATCCATTACCATCTAAGCACATGGAAAGAGCTGATAATCCAAATGTATAGTGTTAGTCGGCCCTCACGCCCGGGATGGTGTAAATAAACTGGACCCTGGTAAGCCTGATGGAAGTAGTCGTGACGGCTCTTCAGGAACCAGATCCCAGGAGTGAGGAGCAGACAACAGTCACTAACCTCGTCCCTTGCTTCTGAAGCAAGGGAGGAATGGAAACTAATTTCAAGATTTTCCCACCTTGAGAGTACAAATCACCAACTCACCATATAAAATTGTAACGATTATGAATTTATTTTGAACAGATGTAACATTTTGCATAACATTTAATAAAATTTATATTGTCAATCAAGTATGTAATTTTATTTCTCTATTCCTTTCATAGGTTTTCTCTCCACACCACCCAGCCTCAGATAAGTATCCTTATCTTTAACCTCTATTCCTATACTTTACAATATCCATGAAAATTATTCAATTTCTTTTCCAGAATTGTTTTATTATATAAGGATTTTGATCCTTTGTGTGATTTTTCTCTTTTACAGGATTACCGGACCAACCTTCCCCAGGTAAGTATTACTCTTTATATTATATCCTATTCCCCCTTGTTTTTCCCTTTCCAAAAGTCCCGTCTTCCTAAACGGATGCAGCAATGCAGTCTTTTCCTTACGCTCCTTTTAGCTGGTCGCTAGTCTTTCTTGCGTGGGGGCCCGTTCTCAGCTTCACTCCTCCGGCGCGTCTTCGCCCTAACCTCACCCTTAAAAACCAAAAAGGAGGCAAGACCCTCTCTCTCCCTTGCAGATAACCCCACTTAATGACACTACTTTATTACACTATCAAAACTTGGGTTCTATTTAACTTTTAAACAAATATAATTATAATTCCCTAGTCTAAAAAAACCTAACCTTATTTTATTATGGACCCTAAACTAATAAAGGAGCGATCAGGTGATCAACCGGAACCCAACACAACACCCCACAATCACTCTTTCCCCCCCCCCCCCAGTAACCCTAACATTCACATTCAACTCCCAATAAATACAAATCAGCCCACCAGCATTAATTCACCCTTTAACACCCAATCCTTCTTTATTCACTTTCCTCCTGACCACTCACTCCCTTCTTCCAACTCAAATCAACACCACTCACCCTCAAATCACCTATCTCCACCAGCCACTCCAAAACACACCCTCTCCTCACCAGATCCCAACTCCTTCTGCCAACCGCCAACGACTCCGTATCCAAGGATACGGAGCTTTCGGTGACATTCCAAGCCCTTCCCAACCAATCAGCCCTCTCCCTCAACATTCCAAGCTTCACTGCTGACCGGCGGAATTTTGGCCAGCAGTGCTAAATCCCCATTTTAATTACTGATTTCCCATAGAAAATAATGGGGAAATCAATAATTAAAATAAAAACCCAACTAAACATCTTCCAATATACCCCAAAATTCCCATCCCCAATAACCCTTTTATTCCCTATCTAGCTGTAATTTCAAAATTTAAATTTAACCCTTTCTAAACCATACCTCACTATTTTCCCCCCAAATCCCCTTTTAAAAATCCCCAAAAAATTCAAAAAATATCCCAAAAATTCAAACTCCCCCCTCTAAACCTACCCCGTCGAATAAAAAAAATTAACCCTTTCAGAACCCCTTTAAACAGCACCCTATCAAAAACTCCCACTTAAAATATGCAAATTCAAAATCTAACCCGCCACAAAAATCCCCAAAAATTCCCCGACCCCAAAACTGAAAACCAAATTTAAAAAACTCAAAACCCCGATTTTTTAAAAATAAAAAACGCTATTTCCACATTTTAAAATTCAAAAAATTAAAATTTCGGGTCAAACGACCCCTTACCTGAAAGAAGAATTTCCTCTTTCGCGAAGATCCCCGCTGGTTCCGGTCCCGGACGTCCTGGGGCCAAATCGGAGCCAAAAATAAAAAAGCTCCGAAGCCGGCCCAAAATTTAGGCCCTGGCTTCGGCCTACTCGCGAAGACGCTCGTTCGCGATTCGTGCATGAGGCGCGTGCCGCCTCATGCACACGCTGTTCCGCTCCCTCGACGTCTTCTCCGCTCCCGACTCCAGGCCTAAAAACAGGCCTCGCCCGCTTCTTCGGCGCCTCTGCGCCCACCACCGAACCCGACCTCATCTCTTCCGGTCCACCCACTCGGGGACGCGCTCCATCGCCCGGGAGTAAAAAAAACTTCAACGCTGTCTCAGCAGCGTCTCCAGCGCGGCCCCCCCCCCAACATCCCCGGCGAATCCAACTCCCGCAGCGTCCTCCAACCAGGCCCCACACCCGAATCAGCCCCTGCTCTGGCCCCGAAACTTCCCGGGGAAAAAAACAAAATCGCCACCTCCAGCAGCGCTCCCGCAGACACCCTGACCCCCACCAGCCACCTAAACCTCGCACCGGCCCCAACAAGACCCCGGAGCCCTCACAACGAAGCTCAGATAAGTAGTTTTTCCTTTTAATTCCTAACCCCCCGTTACATTCGGCCGGCCTTAAAATAAATATTGTCCCCAATATTCCTTCCACAAACTCACAACCCAAACATTCTTACCATTATCATAACTTTCTCTCCTCCCACACATTCAAACTCTCATCATCAGTCAACGCCTCCATAACCCCATTCATTCCCGGATTGCTCCTTTATTTTAACACAAAATGCTCACTTAAGTATGAAGAACATATTCCCTTGTTAGGCCTACTTGAACTTCTTACATTTCCCAGTTTTCCACAATCTGACTCAGCAGGAGTGATCATTACCTCCGTACAAATAGTGTACCAACCACATTTTTTTGATTTCAATAAAGGAACTGTACCCATATCTTTTCTGAGTTCTACAGCAACATTTTGTATTTGCCCATCCCCAGACATAATATCATCAAAGACATATTTTTTCACCAAATCCCTATGGATTACTTTCTCCCCACATAGGTCATTCTTAATTTTCAATACATTGTCAGTATTCCCAAGAATTTCCATGACCTGATACGGTTGATGTTCCCAAATATCTTGAATTTTATGCCGTCCCGGAAATCTCTGCCTCTTCAACAAAACCCAATCTCCTGTTTGAAGAGGTTTTACATCATATTTCCGGTCATGATATTTTCTCATTTTTTCATTTTGCTGTTCATCCGCTTCCCGGGCTAATTGTTGAGCCCATTCCAATCTCTCCTTGTGATTCTGCACCCACTCATCCAAATTCCTTCCAGTTACCTCTTCCTCCCACTCCTCCACGAACTTTCGTTGTGGCATCAAACTCTCCTTTCCCAAGAACAGGGATGCCGGTGTATAGCCGGTGGCATGATGTAAAGAACTATTATAGATCTGATTCACTTCCGGGAGATATTTGGACCAGCTTTTCTTTTTATCTTCAGGAAAGGTGCGCATAATCTGGTGAAAAGTTCGATTGAACCTTTCACATCTTCCATTGCCTTGGGGATGGTACGGTGTTGTCCTGGTTTTCTTAATGCCGTACCAGTTGCACAATTCTTTGATGATGGAAGATTCAAAATTAGACCCCTGGTCGGAATGTAATCTCTCCGGGATTCCATATACAGAAAACCACCTATTCACCAACTCCCTTGCGACCGTTCTAGCGGTCTGGTTCCTTGTCGGCACAGCAATTGTAAATCTAGAAAACATATCCGTCATCACAATCACATGTTCAAATCCCCTGCTGTCTTTTTCCAGAACTGTGAAATCCACAGCCAACACTTCATGAGGCTTTGTCACATTAAAGCACGACATTCTGGCTCTTTCCTTTGGAAACAACTCCTTGGAATAGCAGCATCTCCTGCAACTTTGTATCCATCTCTCCACATCGGCCTTCATATTCAACCAAAAGTAACTCCTCCTTAGATTCTTGAAGGTAGTCTCTGCCGCGAAATGTCCTCTCCGATCGTGAAACATCTCCAGAAGTTCCTTTCGCACTGCCTCCGGAGCCACCACTTGGTATACCTCTCCTCCATGTCGACAATCTTCAAATATTCTATACAAAATTCCTTTTCTCACACATAATCTGGATCTCATTTTCCACAGTGCCTTCACTTCCGAAGAAGTCAACTCCTCTGATACGGGAACATGTTTAGATTCCAGCCAAAACATGACCTTAGATAGTGTTTCATCTTCTTTTTGCAATTTCTCAATTTCTGTCTCCTGAGCCTCAGTCAAAATTCCATCACATTTTCTTTTTGGAGCTTTTCTCCTCTTCGCCTTCACTGTAATTGCCGAGCATGTCATCTTCAAAAAATCTTTCCCAGACTCCTCTTCACTTAGTTCCGCCTCCTCTCTCTCCGGCAGTCGGGACAATACATCCGCCGCTAAATTATTTCTTCCAGGCTTATACTCGACTATAAAATCCAGTTCGGCCAGCTGCGCAAGCCAACGTTGTTCCACTGCCTGAATTTTAGCTGTCTCCAGGTATTTGAGAGGATTGTGATCCGTTCTTACTATGAACCTTCGGTACAACAGATATTCTCTAAATTTTTCTGTAGCTGCCCACTTCAGCGCAAGGAGCTCCAGTTTAAACGCAGAGTAGTTGCTGGAGTTTCTCTCAGATTTTCTCAACCCCCTGCTGGCAAAAGCGATAACCTTCTCGCAACCTTCTTGAACTTGGCTCAAAATCGCCCCCAAGCCTTTACAGCTCGCATCCGTCGTTAAAATAAATGGTTCCGTGAAGATTGGATACGCCAGTATAGGAGCGGTTGAAAGTTTCTCCTTAAGTGTCTCGAATGCTGACTGACACTCTTCATTCCACACAATCACTGCCCCTTCAGGTGCTGATTTCCCAGTTAAAGCATGCAATGGGGCTGCCACTTGAGCGAAATTTTGGACAAACCGCCTATAAAAACTGGCAAACCCCATGAAACTACGCACTTCTGTCTTCGTTGTGGGAATTTTCCACTCCTTCAGGGCCTTCACTTTGTCAAGATCAGCTGACACTCCTTGACTAGATACCACATACCCCAAGAACCGAACCTCCTGGCAAACAATTTTGCATTTGGAAGGCTTCAGCTTTAAGCCCACTTCTTTCATTCGCTGGAAAACCATATTCAGCCTTCTCAGATGTTCTTCAAAGCTAGAAGCGTAAACCAGAATGTCGTCCAAATACAGCAGAAGGATTTGAAACACGTAATCACTCAAGACTGTTTCCATAAGACGCTGAAAACTCGCTGGCGCGTTGCACAAGCCGAAAGGCATCCTAGTCCACTCGAACAAACCGAAGGGAGTGGTAACGGCAGTTTTCTCTATGTCATCCCGAGACATTCCCAGCTGAAAATAGCCAGAGGTCATATCCAATGAAGAGAACCAGCGAGAAGCCCCCAAGGCGTCCAATGATTCATCGATGCGCGGTAGAGGGTACGCATCTCGTACTGTTACTGCATTAAGTTTGCGGTAATCGCAACAAAAGCGAAGACTTCCATCCTTCTTTCTTATTACAACCGCGGGTGATGCCCACGGACTAAAACTTCTTTGCAGAATACCCTGTTGCACCAAATCCTGAACGTGTGTCTTGAATTGGTCGAACAGGTGAGGAGATACTCTCCGGAAGGGTTGCTTGATCGGATGTACGTTCCCCGTATTTATTTTATGAGTAATCACGTCAGTATACCCAATATCAGTGTCATTTACAGAAAACACACCTCTGTGTTCCCATAAAAGCTCCTTCAACATTTGCGCTTGCTCTGTAGTCAGCTTTTCCCACTCCACCTTGACATTAGGGAGTAACTCTTCCCAATCTTCCATCACCGCCTCAGCTGAATCCAGCTCTGGCTCAGGTGTGACCAACTCAGCTGAATTCACCTCAGCGATTTGAGCTCTTCCCGGTATCCTGATATCTCTGCTTCCAATATTTATCATCCGGACCGGAACATTCCCTCTACACTGCTTTACCAGGGTGTTGGCCACCATAATCTTATCCGGTAAATTCACTCTCCTTGATGCTGACACCATCAGAACTCCAGAGGTCTTCCGGACCTGTTGACATTTTCCCATGATGATCTTCTCTGACATAGCTGGGATTACTTCACCCGAACTCCCCTGCAACTTCACCCAACCTTCATTCTCTCTGGAATTGGACTTTTTCTGGGAGATTTTTGATAGTATTCTTGCTATCTTTACCGGTTCCAGGGTAAAGCAGGATAGGTCCTTAAATAACCCTTCCAGGTGTTGAAGAACGTTCATTCCCACAATACCCTGAGTGGAGGTGTTGTCCACTTGCCCATTCTGAAAATTGTCCTTTACAATAAAGATGCACCTCTCGGGTACCAACTGCCCCAAACACTGCACATCCGCATCGATGTACCCTAACACTGGTAGATCAGTCCCGTTTACCGCTACCAGTGTCAGCTCACTCGCATCCTGAAGATTCTCCGTATTCTTAAAATTTTTATAAAAAAAACTTGCGAGAATGGTGGAAACACTCAACCCGGTGTCTACTGTGCACACTGTTTCCACTCCATTGATTTTCACTTTCAGCACCGGGCTCGCTCCAATAGCTCTCTCTCCAAACAATTTGTCCTCTTTAGCCTCCGTGCTCAAGTTCCTCTGCATTCTGACAGCCGCCCGAGGATCACTCCCTTTTGGTGATTCTGAAGTTTCACCACGGACACCACTGGTTCTGGGTGCACTCCCGCTCGTACTTGGTACTGCTGGATCTTCCCGGTTGGGCCCAGAGTAGGGTCTACTGAGCCGTTCACTCTGACAATTCCTGGCCATATGACCTGGCTCCCGACACCTAAAACAAATGATCTCCCCAGTCTGTGTTCTAGACTGCCCCCAGCTCTGGCTAGGGCCCGCACGCTCTCTTGGGGGATTTGCATACCTCCATTCGTTCCTTTCCTTTCTTTGGCGATCCCACTCCTGCTCCTGCCGCTCGCACATTTTTGTAAACATAGATGTCATTTGCTGCATCATGGCAACCGTGGCTGATTCCCCAGCACGACAAAAATCTCCGGCCTCCTCTCTGTTCCGCTGTAAAATTCTCTTCGGCGTCTGCTCCCATGACATCAACCCTCTTTCCTCTCCTGCCCACCGGATGGCAGCCTGCATCAGATCGGAGAAAGGCATGTTCGGGTTGTCCTCACTCCGCTTCGAAATTTCCCTTTTCAACGCTTCATCTCTTAACCCAATGATAAATTGCTCTTTCAATGACTCTTCGGCGTTGCCCATCCTCCTTCTGTCACGCTTCATGATGATTTCCATCTTTTCTTGTAACTTATAGGCGAACACTCGGATAAATTCACGTTCACCCTGAATTCGAAGTCCAAGGGCCACTTTGTCTCCATATACCTGTCGAAGTACATCAAAAATGGCATCCACAGAGCAATCTCTAGGTAGGGAGTATTTGATGGTGTCGAGTGCTATCCCTCTCAGGTGATCCCGTACCACCTCCACCTGGTCCTCCACCGGAACTCTCAGAATCCTCAATCTGGATTTCATTTTATCTATCCACTCTTCAACTTGAAGGTCGTCCGGCCCTTTCGGGAACCCATGGAAATCCGGCACAGTTCGGTCTTGTGGAATCACCACCGTGTGGGTCACAATTTGTGGAACTCGGCTTCCCATTGCGGCTTCTCCTTCCATCTTCTCTCTTCTTCCAGGAGACTGGGCCTGCTTTCGAGACAGAGATCCCGGGAGACAAAAACCCAAACCACTTTTTTTTTTTTCAATATCATTATTAGCACAGCTCTCCCGTATCCCTGGAAACCCTGAAGAGAAGATTTGTTAATACAATTTTCCCCAAATTTCTCAGAGCACAATATACACTTCTGAGGTTACCAATGTCCCCGTTTGTTACCCTCAACAACGGGAAAATCCTGCCGACTACGCCAAATGTTAGTCGGCCCTCACGCCCGGGATGGTGTAAATAAACTGGACCCTGGTAAGCCTGATGGAAGTAGTCGTGACGGCTCTTCAGGAACCAGATCCCAGGAGTGAGGAGCAGACAACAGTCACTAACCTCGTCCCTTGCTTCTGAAGCAAGGGAGGAATGGAAACTAATTTCAAGATTTTCCCACCTTGAGAGTACAAATCACCAACTCACCATATAAAATTGTAACGATTATGAATTTATTTTGAACAGATGTAACATTTTGCATAACATTTAATAAAATTTATATTGTCAATCAAGTATGTAATTTTATTTCTCTATTCCTTTCATAGGTTTTCTCTCCACACCACCCAGCCTCAGATAAGTATCCTTATCTTTAACCTCTATTCCTATACTTTACAATATCCATGAAAATTATTCAATTTCTTTTCCAGAATTGTTTTATTATATAAGGATTTTGATCCTTTGTGTGATTTTTCTCTTTTACAGGATTACCGGACCAACCTTCCCCAGGTAAGTATTACTCTTTATATTATATCCTATTCCCCCTTGTTTTTCCCTTTCCAAAAGTCCCGTCTTCCTAAACGGATGCAGCAATGCAGTCTTTTCCTTACGCTCCTTTTAGCTGGTCGCTAGTCTTTCTTGCGTGGGGGCCCGTTCTCAGCTTCACTCCTCCGGCGCGTCTTCGCCCTAACCTCACCCTTAAAAACCAAAAAGGAGGCAAGACCCTCTCTCTCCCTTGCAGATAACCCCACTTAATGACACTACTTTATTACACTATCAAAACTTGGGTTCTATTTAACTTTTAAACAAATATAATTATAATTCCCTAGTCTAAAAAAACCTAACCTTATTTTATTATGGACCCTAAACTAATAAAGGAGCGATCAGGTGATCAACCGGAACCCAACACAACACCCCACAATCACTCTTTCCCCCCCCCAGTAACCCTAACATTCACATTCAACTCCCAATATATACAAATCAGCCCACCAGCATTAATTCACCCTTTAACACCCAATCCTTCTTTATTCACTTTCCTCCTGACCACTCACTCCCTTCTTCCAACTCAAATCAACACCACTCACCCTCAAATCACCTATCTCCACCAGCCACTCCAAAACACACCCTCTCCTCACCAGATCCCAACTCCTTCTGCCAACCGCCAACGACTCCGTATCCAAGGATACGGAGCTTTCGGTGACATTCCAAGCCCTTCCCAACCAATCAGCCCTCTCCCTCAACATTCCAAGCTTCACTGCTGACCGGCGGAATTTTGGCCAGCAGTGCTAAATCCCCATTTTAATTACTGATTTCCCATAGAAAATAATGGGGAAATCAATAATTAAAATAAAAACCCAACTAAACATCTTCCAATATACCCCAAAATTCCCATCCCCAATAACCCTTTTATTCCCTATCTAGCTGTAATTTCAAAATTTAAATTTAACCCTTTCTAAACCATACCTCACTATTTTCCCCCCAAATCCCCTTTTAAAAATCCCCAAAAAATTCAAAAAATATCCCAAAAATTCAAACTCCCCCCTCTAAACCTACCCCGTCGAATAAAAAAAATTAACCCTTTCAGAACCCCTTTAAACAGCACCCTATCAAAAACTCCCACTTAAAATATGCAAATTCAAAATCTAACCCGCCACAAAAATCCCCAAAAATTCCCCGACCCCAAAACTGAAAACCAAATTTAAAAAACTCAAAACCCCGATTTTTAAAAAATAAAAAACACTATTTCCACATTTTAAATTCAAAAAATTAAAATTTCGGGTCAAACGACCCCTTACCTGAAAGAAGAATTTCCTCTTTCGCGAAGACCCCCGCTGGTTCCGGTCCCGGACGTCCTGGGGCCAAATCGTAGCCAAAAATAAAAAAGCTCCGAAGCCGGCCCAAAATTTAGGCCCCGGCTTCGGCCTACTCGCGAAGACGCTAGTTCGCGATTCGTGCATGAGGCGCGCGCCGCCTCATGCACACGCTGTTCCGCTCCCTCGACGTCTTCTCCGCTCCCGACTCCAGGCCTAAAAACAGGCCTCGCCCGCTTCTTCGGCGCCTCTGCGCCCACCACCGAACCCGACCTCATCTCTTCCGGTCCACCCACTCGGGGACGCGCTCCATCGCCCGGGAGTAAAAAAAACTTCAACGCTGTCTCAGCAGCGTCTCCAGCGCGGCCCCCCCCCAACATCCCCGGCGAATCCAACTCCCGCAGCGTCCTCCAACCAGGCCCCACACCCGAATCAGCCCCTGCTCTGGCCCCGAAACTTCCCGGGGAAAAAAACAAAATCGCCACCTCCAGCAGCGCTCCCGCAGACACCCTGACCCCCACCAGCCACCTAAACCTCGCACCGGCCCCAACAAGACCCCGGAGCCCTCACAACGAAGCTCAGATAAGTAGTTTTTCCTTTTAATTCCTAACCCCCCGTTACAATAGTATTATGTTTATATAAGCCTGTCTGAATATAATCTAACTACAAACTGTGAGTAAACAGATGTTTTGTTACTTCAACTTTAAAGTGACTCAGCAGTGAATTATTCTGGGGTGTATGTGAGAGAGATGAAGAAAAGAAATTAACATTTCTAAAGCTGAAGCTGTGTGTATAAAATCTGCTAATTATTTACTACAAATAATCCAACAATAACCCACCTCTTTGTATTATATTTTGGGGACCTAGTAGCTAGTGATGCACTACACTGATCCCTATTATTAGCATGCAATTTGCCATCTCAAAAGGTAACTCACTGATTGAATTTATGCTTATATTTGGTCTTTTTACTGTTGTTATATTATCAAAATTGTCACTCAACAAACCAACTGTTATATAAAATTTTCACATACTTTTGTGTCAGATCAGCCGAAGAAAAAACTGGATTATTCCTTAAGCACAGCTAAATTACAATGCTTCCTCATTGATCCTTTTATGTTCTATTTTAAAAGTCTTGTTTCCTTGTTTTAAATTCTTTGTTCATAACCCACTTGTATATAATCAGGTCAATATTCAAAGCAATTTAACCAGTCAGAAATGGCTCTAGCCAGTTAAATCACCTGTTTGGGGTTAAACAGTAATTTTCAGCGTACTTAACTGGTTCATGCTATTGAAAATGTCCAGTTAGTACCTATGCCAACACCGGTTGTTTTAGTAGCATTCCAGAGGTGGAGGTGGCACTTGGCCAGTTAAATGCTGATATTCAGCACTTAACCAGTCAAGAAAACTGCAGAAATAGGACCGCATGAGGGTCAGTCCTATCTTTATTTGGTGCCCCATAGTTGGTTAAGCGCTGAATTTTGCAACTTACCAATTGTGCATTAGCTGGCTCTGCAAACCTGGAAACTCAAGGGTCCTTTTACCAAGCTGTGGGAAAAAGGGCTCTATGCTACTGGCAGGGGCTGTTTTTCCCATGTGCCAGGGCCCTTTTCACTACAGTGGGTAAAAAGACCCTAGGTACACATGGCCATGCGGTAAAAGAACTCTTACCACATGGCCATGTAACAGAAAACCCTTACAGCCACCAAATGAGGTGGCGATAAGAGCTCCCACGCTAACCCAGCAGTAACCAGGCAGCGCACAGTGATTCCTGATTGCTGACAGGTTACTGCCATACAAGCCATTTCTGGGGGTTCCCTCCTGGAAATGGCACATGCTCAGGGTGGGACTACTGCCATCAGCTGCATTGGACCGGTGGTAGTCCCAGAGGCATGAGTGGTAAGCCTGCGTTGGGCTTACCACCACTCAGTAAAAAGGCCCCTAAATGCTGAAGTCCAGATGGTCCAGCAATAAAGTTAAAATGCTGAGTGCCACTGGCTGAGTATCAGGCCCAGTATCTTTACTCATGTTACTTTGTCCAAGTTGTTACACTCCCAACATGATGTCATGTTGTGCTCTGCTGAATCACAGTGAGGTTCCTGATAAGTACAAAATCATTGGTTGATATCCAACATACTTCATAACTTGGAACTTCAAAAATCGATGACAAACTTCTGGTACAGTTCACATCTATGTTTTGTAAAAAATGGCAGTGGTGTTTTTACCTACCTATCTATCTATCTATCTATCTATCTATCTATCTATCTATCTATCTATCTATCTATCTATCTATCTATTTTGATTGAGACTGGAGGAAAAGGATTATCTGACCAGAGATCGATCAATTTTTCTGGTCAGATAATCCCTTTCCTCTAGTCTCTATCAAACGAATCTCATCCAATCAAATTCAACAACAGGGAGCAAGGAAACAGAAAATGTGGCAGCCAAAGCAGGGTGGTGTACATCAGTGTTTCCCAAGTCCAGTCCTAGAGTACCCCTTGCCAGTCATGTTTTCAGGATATCCACAATGGATATGCATGAAAGAGATTTGCATATAATGGAGGCAATGTATGCAAATCAAGTTCTTGCATATTCATTGTGGATATCCTGAAAACATGACTGGCAAGGGGTATTCCTGGACCAGACTTGGAAACAATAGTGTAGATAAGTCTTTATTGCTTCCAGAGTACTGCAAGTATATTGTCGAAGGACTCAACATGACCATGTATTGGCTGGTGTGCCTTCGTCAGGAGCCTTGACAAACAATATTATTACTATCAAACTCAGCTGTGCCATGCAGCACCATCAGTCAGCAAGCTGTTAGCATTTTACATGCAAATCCTCACTCCCTGTGGTTGGTTTTGCATATGTTTGTGAGGATTTGAGTTTCTCCATCCAATCAAATTCTTCATTTAATCCTTGATGGACTGCAGTGTTCAAGGTATATATCCATCTCTGGTCCTTATAATTCAAATACTGATCATAATTAGCATCCTCCTCCACCTTTGTTAAACTGTATCTATAATAAGCCATTGTAATTCAGCAATATATGTATGTATTTATTTATTTATTTACAGCATTTCTATCCCACATTTTCAACCAGTGTTGTTTCAATGTGGCTAACATGAAACTAAAATATACAATAAGATAGAGGATATAAAGTATATAGAATCAAAGTGGCTTGAAGAGGGATGAGAGAGAGAAGTGAGGCAGGAGGAAATATGAAGAATAGGGGAATTAATGGGACAGACATATTACCATTGATTAGTCTTGATTAAGTTCATGTATCTGAAGTTTAACTGATCTCTTCATATGACTCATATAATATAAATCAAATTGACATTTTATTAAGTATATCACATATGTTGTATTACATGAGGCATCTATCTGAGTATAATATTAGCATTCATTGCCCTCCATAGTATTCTTACACCCAGTGGCGTAGCAAGGGGGGGGTGGAGGGGGCGGTACGCCCCGGGTGTCAGCACAAGGGGGGTGGCGCTCCGCCGCTCCCGCTGCTTCCAGGCACCCCCCGCACCCAAAATCCGCCCCCCCCCCCATGGGCGCCTTATAGAACCCTCCTCCTCCTTCCTTCCCGCCCTCGGCAGCCCTCCTCCTCCTCCCCGCCCCCCCTCCGTATCATAACCTTTTACTTCCCGTAGTGGCAGCGACGTCAGTTACTTATGAAGAAGACTGCAGTCTCCCCTCCGGCTTCAGCTTCTCCCTTCGCTCTTCACACAGTGAGTGTCCTGCCTTCGTGATGATGCATTTCCTGTTTCCGCGAAGGTGGGACACTCACTGTGTGAAGAGCGAAGGGAGAAGCTGAAGCCGGAGGGGTGCCTGCAATGCCTTCTTCATAACGGAACTGATGCCGCTGCCACCACGGGAAGTAAAAGGTTATGATATGGGGGAGGCAGAGAGGAGGAGGAGGAGGAGGGCTGCCGTGAGCGAGAAGGAAGGAACGGAGAGGAGGGGAGAGAGGAGAATGCTGGACATGGATGGGAGGTGAGAGCAGGGGGAGAGAACAGATTGCTGGACATGGGGGGAGAGACGGGGAGGGCATGGGGGAGAGAAGAGGTCGCTGGAGGGGAGGGCATGGGGGAGAGAAGAGATTGCTGGAGGGGAGGGCAGGGGAGGAGAATTGCTGGACGTGGGTGGATGAATGGAGGGGAGGGCAGGAAGGAACGGAGAGGAGGGCTGTGGGGGAGCTGAGGGAGGGCAGGGACAATCACTGGACATGGATGGGAGGGGAGGGCATGGGGAGAGAAAAGATCACTGAAGGGGAGGGCAGGGGAGAGAGGAGAATTGCTGGTGGATGGATGGAGGGGGCAGGAGAGAGAGGAAATTTGCTGCATATGGATGGATGGAGAAGATGGCAGGAGAGAATGGAGAGTTCCTGGACATAGATGGAGAATTGCTGGATATGGATGGATGAATGGGGGCAGGGTAGAGAGGAAATTTGCTTGATATGGATGGATGGATGGAGAAGAGTGCAGGGGGAGAATGGAGAGTTGTTGGACATGGATGGAGGGTAGGAAAGTCAGGAAGGAAATGCACATGGATGGAAGAGAGAACAGAGGAGAAATGTTGGACAAGGATGGAGGGAAGGAAAGACAAAGGAAGGAGATGCACATGGAGAGAGGGCAGATCCTAGATGGAAGGGGCAGGGAGAGAGGGCAGACTTTGGATGGAGGGGACAGGAGAGAGAGGGCAGACACTGGATGGCAGGGAGAGAGAGAGAAGGCAGATGCTGGATGGAAGGAAGACAGTGAAAAGAAGATGAGGAAAGCAGAAACCAGAGACAACAAACTGCAAGTAAAATATATATTTTTATTTTTTTGCTTTAGGATAAAGTAGTATTGTAGCTGTGTTAATAAATAGAACATGGAAATAAGGTAATCTTTATTGGACTAATTTTAATATATTTTGACTAACTTTCGGAGAACAAAACCACCTTCCTCAGGCCAGGATAGGATATTGTAAAATCACTGTACTGTACTGATCTGATCTGAGGAAGGAGGTTTTGGTCTCTGAAAGCTAAATGTATTAGTCCAATAAAATGGTGGTATTTTATTTTCTGTTTCTGTTGTGTTGCATTATATGCTCAGTCTGGCCTCTTGGGGGTTCAGTTTAATTTTTGTCTAAATAGAAAGTTTGATTACTTATTCTATAGTGGTTTAGGGTTTATCTGTGTTTGTGAAAAAGACACGGCTTTCAGTTGGCATTGACTGTGCAGGATCGACGATCTGTACTATTCTGTCTGGTTACATTTTACAATAGGTGAATTGATGTTCTAGTGCTCACTGTAGTGTTTAAGATGCTTTCCTTTTCCTTATGTGACTTGTAGAAATTACTGCTTATGGTATGGTAAAATTGTTCTAGAGATCCTTAGTGTTTTGTATTCTCGGTATGCCTAGTACTGGATTTTGGAGGGGGTGTTAAAAAATGACCAGCCCCGGGTGTCAACTACCCTAGCTATGCCACTGCTTACACCATTGGTAATGATCACATTGGGGGGGAGGGAATTGTATAAATGGCACCAAAAATTAGTCGCTGATTAAAATTGGTGCTCAGCATTATTCTATAGAAGACATTCATTACAGAATAGTGTTGAATGACAAATTCCGTTCTCAGCTTTGGATACAAGGACTTATGCCAGCTGAATCCTGGTGCACAAGTCGGGTGCACATTCCCACTATTCTGTAACACTGCATTCATCTTTTGTGAATGTCTCTGACTCGCTCATTCTCCTCCCAAGGCCATGCTCCCTTTTGAGTTGCACGTGATTCAATTTAAGAGCCTATTGTTACAGAATAGTGCACAGTCATATCAGCACCCAAATTATAATTAGTGTCAATTAAGTGCTGGTTAACTCCACTAAACAACTAATTATTTTAGGAGCCAATCTGGGATCCGTACCCTTTATAGAATCCAGGGGTTGGTATACATTCCCCTAACCATTCTATTTCCAATTCCTTTCTAATTAGTAACATACTCCCCCCAATTCTTGCCATGTTGTAAAGAAAAAAATGGGTTTGTCAGAATAAAAACACCTTGCAACAATTCAAGCTAATGCCAATGTTTTAATATTATCTTTCTAAAAGATGAAGACAACTGGGATTAAGGGAGCACACATGTTAGAACTTCATTCAATATTTATGATTCTTCTATACTTTAGACATACCTGTTACTACAAAAACAGATCTCATTAGAAACCATTTTGTACATCTGCAATTACATGCTGTAGAGTCACCTTTTTTACACACTGGGATTCTGTCTTGCTAGCCCTCTATGTTCCCTGTTCCCCCTAACTTTATCTGACAAAGGTATTATTATTAGCTAAATGGCCACAAATACTGTCTGTGTACCATAAATACAAGACAAATGCCTAATGTCCACATACATGGTTCCAATTTCCTGACCTCTGCACCAGCTTCCTTTGGGACAAGGGTGTCGTATGTCCAGAGTCTTACATTCTATAGCTAAAGTCTATTCTACCAGTTTACACAGTCTATGAGCTGATAAACAAGAGTCATTTACCAGCTCATATAGTGCACATCTCCTGCCTGTTCTTAAGCATCCATGAATCCATATACCTTAGCAAATTCTCTGTTTACTCCACAGCTAAATAGTTGATTGTTCATCCTAGACATGCTGTGATGGGTCATTATATAGTAGGGGAAGGGTAGCAGGGAACAATAGGCTGCTCCTTTCAATGTCCCAAAGACCAGGGGTTAATGAAGAATATAAGTGCAACTTGATGTCCCTGGTCAGGAGGAATCAGGAGGGTCCTGTAGCGGAGCCTAAAGAGGACAATCAATCTGAAGTGGGCAAAGAAGGTACATCATTGGACAACTGGCCCAAGGCAACACCATCAACCGAGGAGGAAGTAAAAAATGAGGAGGACATAGTGGGGGAGCAATCAGAGGACATCTAATCAGCTTGAAGAGATTGTAGTGGAGGACACAGTTGTTATTAGATCAGTTCCTGAATAGGTAGATAATATAATACCAGAAATGTCTAGTTACATTCATCAGAATGAATCCTTCCATAAGGAAGTTCATGGTCTCTGAGTCACTGAAGAGAAGGGAATGGGTGGAATGTAAATGCACACCCTACACAAAATGTCCATTTTTCAACAGGACTATTAAAGCTGCTGAACATCAACCTCTTGAAAGCAGGTGAGTTTTGTCTTTCAATGTTAATCTTGAGCATTTGTTCTTGTTGTTGAATTTGACTCTAAGAACCAGTCTTCATACATTCAGTGGCTCTCAGCCCACTTAACATAAAAAGAACAGACCACAGTGAACGTATAATTTTCTTTCTTCTTTATCACTGCAGTTTGTGAAACAGATTGCAGGTTAGAAACATATGAGCTGGCAATCAGAAAGCAAATGCCCTCTGTTTACTTAACAGCAACAGAAGCGTATTTTTTCCAAATAGCTTGAGGTTTAATGAGAAGTTAAGATTCTATGATAAACATACTATTAAGAATTCTAAAATGGAAGAGAGAGAGAGAGAGAGTCATTGCTGTAAACATGCAGATGTTTTCTGTTTATATGTTAGTAGGAGCTTCCATCAGGCCCTCGTCATTATAGCCCATACGCTTATATGTCTGTGTTACTAACCATTAACCTTCACTTGAATCATCAGCTATTGCATAAGGTACATTATCATCACAATGCACTTTCCATATGGAAGAAACTCGGTGCTGCCATCATTAAAAATCTTTTACAGCAATCTCTATCTGTCTTAGAGACCAAAGAAAAAAGCTAAACACAGCACAGACTATTTAGCAATTTACAAGCAGAAGCAACAACAACAAAATTCTCTTGTAATTGCAGAATCAGTAATAATGAGTTTGCGATGAGTGCTTTCACTCAGAATGAAGGAGAAATACAAAGGGAATTACTGGAATAATTTAGCAATTTCAGATAGAAAGATGTGCAATTATGATCTACAATTAAATTCAAGGCTAGGTTTTATGAAAGGAAGGCAAAAATGCTTTCTGCAATTTGAAGAAGTAAGATTTTTACATGTAAGTATTGGTTTTTTTGCCATTTTCTAACTACTTAAGAGTCAATATTTTGGAAGATAAGCTTTTTAGGACAATGGGATCAATATGATCCACTGGATATATATGCTGTTGCTTTGTACTCTGCAAGACGATATACTTAATACATTAAATTTACAAAAATATATAAGAACTGCTATACAGAAGCAAACATCTAGCTCACCATTCTAGGTCTGGTAGTGGATATGAAAGTGTCTGTTTTTAAAACGAATCCAGATGGCTAGATCAATCTGGAAATCTTTCTCCTTCCCACAGATTAGCTAAATGACGACCCCCTATTTTCACTAGGTGCCTTTAAAAGTAGACATTCAGGGGTATATTTAGACAGTGAAGATGTTGAAACGTTTTCCTTAAATAGTCAATGCTAGTCACCTAAGTTTAAACAGCTAAGCCTGAGAGTATTAATGAAAGGCATAATCTTAGTGGCTACATAACAAGTATAGATATATGTACATATAAATATAGATATGTTTATATAGATGTAGATATGCATACATGTATATAATAACATATATTTATCACCTCCCGCGGGAGGTGGTGGAGATGAAAACGGTAGCGGAATTCAAACATGCGTGGGATATGCATAAAGGAATCCTGTGCAGAAGGAATGGATCCTCAGAACCTTAGCTAAAATTGGGTGGCAGAGCAGGTGGGAGGAAGAGGGGTTGGTGGTTGGGAGGTGTGGATAGTGGAGGGCGGACTTGTGCGGTCTGTGTCAGAGCTGGTGATGGGGGACTGGACTGGTGGTTGGGAGGCGGGGAGTACTGCTGGGCAGACTTGTGCGGTCTGTGCCCTGAGGGGGACAGGTGCAGATCAGGGTAGGGTATACACATATGAGTTTATCTTGGGCAAACTGGATGGACCGTGTAGGTCTTTTTCTGCCGTCATCTACTATGTTACTATGTTACTATGTTACATTGTTGTACATTAATTTGTTTACCATTGTTCACGTGCCCTTTATGACTGCAGGTCCTTTGGAAAACCAGAGCTACGTATCCTAGGATGCCTCATAGATCTGCCCTAATGCCCTTCAAGTGTGTGAATATGAGGTCTGTACACTGCTGTATGTTCATAAAGGATGGCATCAGATTCTATGTGAGGGTCTGAAACTGCTGATGGACATCATGGAGCATGGCTGTTTGCTGGGCTTCATGTTCACCCACATGGAGTGCCGCCATGGGGACATTCCCATGCTGTGGAGATAGCAGCAGGAATGGGTGATGTGGCACCAAGCCAGATGGCTCCTCTAGGGTAGGGAGGGTGTATTCAGTACCATGCAGTTACTTAACACTTCTACCTTCACCACCAATGACAAATCCATAAACTCTTCCTTCCTTCTATTTTTCCATGGGCAGAACATCCTCAAGGGGTAGAGGCTGTGCTGTTCCTCCTTCCTCCAGGGGCATTGGCTCAAGTTGTCAGAGGTCTGGGGGTGTTGCAATGCTTGCCTTCTCCCATACTTTTTCCTCCTCGTCTTCTTCTGTCTCTTTCTGCTCCTCTTCCTCACTTGTGTCCTCCACCTCCTGCCTTCCATCTGTTGGTATATCTTCCTCTGTCTCCACATCCTACAGGTCCAGGCCCTTTAGCAGTAGAACCCTGTGATTAAGTGTGGAGAATACAGCAGGCCATAAAGATTTGACAATATTTTCAGGGTTGTATAGCAGTTCACCTCCTGATCTATCAATTCAGTGGAACCGAGTCTTCAGCAGGTCTATGATGACCCTGGTTAGGTGATGAATGCTATTATACTGCTTCTCAGCTTGATTGTGTAGTGTGATGATGAGGGACATCAGACACCTCCTCTGTAGTTAGCCCCTATCACCTGTTTGGGATGGAAAAAGAGGAAGAATAGACATGGAATAAGAGAGGGCTAAGGGAAGTGTTGTAGGGTACGTGCACAGTTGCTTCTGAATAAGTGTTGTGAGCTGTGTGATGCCACATTGCATTCAAGCCTGGTAGCAGCAGGCATATGTGTGTGGGCAGATGCAGGTCTTACCTAGTAACCAGCTGCCGGTGATGTCTCCACTCTCAAAGCAGTCATGTACCACTGAGTGAGTCAATGAAACTCACATTGGGAAATTTTAGGGGTGTAGCAGCTTGCTCCATTCAGCAACGTGACATCATCAGATGATGCCTGGCATCCCAGTTCTTTCTAGCAGTATGCCACTTTGTGGCATGCCGATGCAAGCACCATGGCACAAGCACAATGACAAAGGGACATAGTAAAGAGGCATGTTCTGTCCCTTTGTGAGCCCTTCTATGTGTGTGAGGAGGCCTTTTTTTGTTTGTTTTTAATGATTTAATATTTGATTGTTTTAATGATTTAGGAGTTAATGATTCCATTTTGTAAAGAGATACTAATTAGAGATGTACATTTGTGACAGTTAAGAGGTAAGTCTAGGATTTGTTTTTAGTGGTGGTTCATTAACTGGGGTAGAATTTGGAGAATGATCAGACTGGTGAACATATTACAGTAATAATAGGGATGGGTAGACATGAGAATTTGGGATACCATGCTTTTAAATCACAAAGATGTAGAAAGATACAATATATACAACAGATAAAAGGGGATGCTTTGCCCCTTTCAGTCAAAAAGATTGTGAAACTTTGGAACTGTGCATTGCTTAAAGTTAGTTTAGTGGGTAACAAATGGCTTTTGAATCAAGATTTAATTTAGGATGTTCTGTTTTTGACTGAAACAAGGTTGACAGAGAAGGAAGGTCCAGCAAAGATGGTTGTTGTGCCCCCCCCCCCCCCACCCCTCAGTTTAATATTTTAGATCTAGCAAGGGAAGGGAAGAAAGGAGGAGGGGTAGCTTGTATTTTGAAGGGGTATTTTTAAGAAGGAGTTTTGTTAGCAGAAAAAAAATTGTAAATTACCTGAGGGAATAGAATACCTTTTGTTAAATGTGGATTAGGAAATGATTGCAGATTACTACGCCTATATTGCCTTCTATAGAAAATGGAATGCGTTAATAGAAAGCGTGATGTTTTAAAAATTGAATTATAAAAGGTTAGCTTTAATGGGGGATTTTAATGTGCACATGGATGACATTTTGGATAAGAAAACAAGGTCACTTTTATTGTATCTTATGTGCTGATGGTTCAGTTCAGATTGTGACAGGATGTACACATACCCACAGACACACTAAGGATTTAATTTGTATTCTTGAAATATGTTTTATTTTTTTTAACTTTATTTTTATTAATTTCCAAAATCATACAGCAACAGTAGCAAAAACAAGTAAATCTGACAGTGACAAACTACACCCCCAACAATATTAGGAACCTAACCCCCCCCCCCCCATTCCCACACACCCCAAAGCAACACTCAACAGAGACAATATGTGAAAAGTACCAAAATGTAAGTAGCATAGAATCTAACAGAGTTTAGCTATCAAGGATCGTGCCCAGTACAGTGCACACCAGAGTCCTAGGACCAGATTATACTAATACATCTTGATACCAGGCGAGAAAAGGTACCCAATGTCTCTGGAAAGCAGTGACACATTCTTTCCCCTGTGCCATCAGCTTGCTGAAATAGTAGGATCCCACAAAGTGCTCTGAAGCTGTGCCTCCTTCTGTAGTTCTGTAGATCTCCAGCATTTAGCTATCTCCCTGTGGAGGACAGCTATACAAGGGAGGAGCACCTTCACCACATCTTTGGAAAGAGAATCAGGGACCACATGCAGCAAAAATAAAGCAGGATCAGAAACAGGATAGAACAGAAAACATTGTAGAACCCCCCCCCCCCCCCCCCCCACACACACACACACACACACAACTAAGCCAAAAAGTCTAAATGAGAAAATATGGACATAAGTACCTATACCCCCATACCCCCTCCAATAAACTCCAAAATGTGTAGGAATAAATTGTGCAATGGTTGCAGGTGCCCTGTATCATCTATGATTTCATCCCATTTTCCAGCAAATTAGTCAAAATAGAAATACGGAACATAGATTGATAAGCTCCCCTTCCCTTTCCTGTGGGGAAAGAACTCAGCCAAGATCAATCTCCCATTGTCTTATATAGCAAGGTTTCCCATGAGGATTAGGCCAGGACAAAAAAACATTAAGAGATGAAATCATCTTAGGTTGTCATAAGCCCTTAGCTACAAAATCCTCAAAAGAGGTAGATGGACCTGAAAAATCCCCTGTAATCCTCACTAGAGAGCAAACTTTGGAACTGACTACCCAAAGACTTGAAACTCACAGAAAACTACCTACAATTCAGAAAAAAACCTGAAAACACATCTTTGCAAGAAGTCTTTCCTCCCTGGATCTGCCTAATCCCACACCACCATATATCACGAAAAGCTCAGAAATGGAAAACAATAATATTAACCTCTCTCACAATATGCTAATATATCATCCTATGCGTTTATTGTACTTCTGTATTATGTACTAGACTTCTACAAATCTAAATTTTGTAACCGCCTTTTTAGCAATATGTAAGCCACATTGAACCTGCCATACGGTGGGAAAATGTGGGATACAAATGCAATGAATAAAAATAAATAAATACATAAATGTCTAAGTTGTAAATACATAAAAAAATCTTTGCTATTGAGATGAAAAGTATGTTATAACTCCAAAAAGGAGGACAGAAAACCACCCTCCAGACACTTCTGATCAAGATGAGTCAACTCCTTCTGTTCCCAATCTTCAATAAGGGGGCCACAACAAAGAGTGGGGCACAGTATGGTATCTGTTTACCCAGAAGCAATTGCAATACCAACGGACCCAGATAACCAGAGAATTCCGTATGACAGGGTTCTGAATTCTCCACCACCCGGAGAGTGTCAAGGGTGTCCAGAAAAGTTGGAAACAAAAGGCATGCTCTAATAAAGCCCCCTCCAATCACACCCATGGCACAGAAGAAGCCAATCCCATGCCATCAAGGATTGAAGCTGTGCAGCCCAATAATAATGGCATAAGTCCAGGACACCCAATCTGCCTTCACTACGCCTCTGCACTAAAACCCACTTGGACACCCTGAGAGTCTTCTCTTCCAGATAAATTGAAAGAGCTTACACTGTAGATTACTAAGAACCCATTTAGGGACAGGCACTAGGAAGGTCTGGCACAAGTACTAAAATTTAGGCAACAGTATCATTTGAAAAACAAATACTCGACCCAGACAAGTATGGGTCAGACCATGCTACCGATCCATAGCCAAAGAAATCTCCTGGAGCATTGCTTTATAATTAGAGTAATGTGGGCAGATAACTCCCAAATAGCGGATGTAATTTTTAGCAATCTTTTTCTGAAAAGGGTTTTTTTTATGCCAATGAGGAGTTTAAACCCACTAGTGATTCCATCACACTTTACAAAGAAAAAATTGGATGGAGGAGTGGGAACAGAGGCTTTTTCCCTTTTCTTTTTTTTACGATAGCACTTCATTTATATATTAAGTTGTTAAAGTATTATTGTCAATTTATTTTATGAAAGATTCTGTAGTGTTCTATAGCAATATATTGAAGCTCTTTTCACTCTCTTTTTTGATTGGATATATTACATTAAAATCCCCCCCCCCCCCCCACCCAGAATCCACAATCCCTCAGGCCACAGGAGAAGGGACCACTCCAAATCTAAGTAAAAAGCTCTCTGTGTATAATTTGGGGCATAGGTGGTGACCAAATTATATAGGACCCCCCTGAAGTTCAATTTGGAGAGCCATAAAACAGCCATTAGGGTCAGATAAACATTGTTTAATGATTGGATGAAGGGAATGAGAAATTAAAATACCTACCCCTTGTTTTTCAGCAGTTGGATGAGAAGCAAAAAATTGTAATGGATATTGCTTATTACATAGAAGGGCATGGGGACACCTTAGAAGATGTGTCTCTTGCAAAAAACAAATAGAAGCAGAGGTCCTAGTTAATTCCTTCAAAATACATTGCCTCCTAAATGGGGAAGTTAACCCTTTAACATTCAGGAAAACAACTTTTAAATCACCTATGTACCATGGAAAGAAATAAGTGCAGATGGCAGAAAACTCCCCATTCAAAACCTCATCAGCCCTGTCCTAAATACACCCTACCTAAAAATGTCTGCAAAACATTAACTCCATCCTAGACCCCTTCCCCTCCCACCCCCACCATTCCTTATGCCCTTCCACCTGTTCTCCCCTAAGACCTCCCCCTTCCATCCCCATATCCCACTCCCCCACAATACCCCTCCCTCTGGGTATATCAAGAATATTAGAAGAAGAAGTGAAGGCACCCCTCCCCCCCCAACCGCCACATCAAAACATTATCAACCTGCAACAATGCAAGCTCACCACACGCTCACTCACCATATGAACATGCTGGCAATACAAAGTGCATAAAATATATTCAAAGATAAACATACAGACAACTCATGAAGGTTAGAACCATCCAGGATGTTTCTAAAAAACAGTAGCAAAGTCAGTAACCAAAGTAAAGAAAAACACAGAAGAGAAGTCCCTTCCTAAGACCCCGCTGTTCCACAGGATCATTCCAGGATAAAGCTACAAATAAACCTCTCCCATGCTGGACAAGAATCAAGTCAGCATGGTGGAGCCCCCGGAAGGCACGTTGCTTAAACTTGGCATTGCAGATGGTGGCTCTTGCTGTTGGAGACCCACTGCCATAAAGGTCTGTCATGGATTTTTTTGTGTAGAACAAGGAATCGCCTCTGCAACCAGATCCGAGGCATCTTGTGGGCAAAGCTTCACTGCCTCCTCTCGAGAATGAATCCTATGTAGCTGACTATCACAGGTGAACACCAAGGCAAACAGAAATTGCCATCTGTTTCGCACACTTTCTGCCCTCAATTTTTCATTGAGGAAACACAGTTCTCCACAGTGCATTAAGGTAGAGCCAGTCACATCTTGGTATAGTGATAGAGAGTAGCTGTCCCATATTAGCAGATCCTTACGGCAGGCCACCCTCATGACCACCTCTTTCACTTTAAAATTATAAAAGCAAGCAACAGTGTCCCTAGCAATATTATCCTCTCCAACGATCTGTGGGCACGCACAATCTCATTCTACTCCACTGGAAGCTTCTGTCCCACCTGGGAAATTAGGAAACTTGCCAGGTGCTGCACCAACAACTCAAAATCTGCATATTCCAGGGTTTACGGCAGGCCACTGATGCGGATATTATTGCATTGGGACCTATTTTCCAGGTCCTCAATTTTAAGGGCCATATAAACATTAGCAGCCTTGCAGACCTCCAGCTGTTTGCCTACGTAAGTAAAGCCTCCGAGTGATCATCATGTTGCTGATCCAATTCCTCAATCTGCCAACCTAAGTCAGCGATGTCCCTCCACTGGTCAGAGCCAAAGACTGACAATTCAGTGCAGACAGATTTAATATCAACTTTTATTTCTTGTAATCACTCTCTAATATTGCCACTCCTCCACTACATTGGGCAAGCCCCGGTAGATCCGTTTTGCGCTGCAATGAGAATCTACCACGTGCCTCCTCCACCATGTTACTGGTTCAGTGTGTGTGACTCACAATGCTGCCAAGTAGGAAAACTTGCTAATATCTACCTCCTCCCCCCCTCATCGCGGAAGTCATATAGATCAACATCAGAGGGAACTCCAGTACTCTCAATGCAGTCTAAAATCCCAGGATGGCTGCAATAATTTAGTGATCAGGTTGAAGGGCTCAAGCAGCCATTTGTGTTGGTGACGTCACTTCCTTGTTTTCGAAATATGTTTCCATAATCAGTATGTTATGAAAGGATGTATTAAGCAATTGCCTTGGTTAGACCACTTTTTAATTGGTTTTATGTTTTCAAATGCTGTATTTGAACAGAAAAGGGCAAAGAAGCAACCTGTAACTACATTGAAAAGGGGGAAGATACATTTAGAATACTGGGAAAATAGAATGCTTGGAAAAGACATTTTAATAGTTCTGTGGAGGTTGGTTTAATGATAGATGAAAGAAATCAACTGCCTAAAATATTTATTAACAATATAGCACTGATTAAGAGTTGTATGTTTAGACTATAACATGGATGAAATGGTATACAGAACAACTGAGACTTTGAAAAAGAGCACTTAGGAAATTGTGATGCCAATGGAGAAAATCTAGAGATCCCCTGTTAAGGAAAAGATGGAGAAATGAATCAAATAATTATCTGGTGAAAGTTAAGTTGGTGTGAATGTGTTAAAGAATAAACCTAAGCAATTTGTTGTAGAATCTCAGATAAATATGATGGAAAAGAGTGAAGTAGGAAAATTGGCCAACCATTGCTGAATAAGGATTGCACTAGGTACAAACGAAACAAGATGATATTGGAGGTGAGTTACTATGGAAATTCCTATGTCATTAGCAAGAGCCCAATTACTAGTTAAAATGTGTAAAGGAGAAAAATGTACCCTTGGATACTATTCCTTATGTGTTTTATAAGTTAGATTCTGATAAAATATTAGACCAGATGAAGAATATAATAAATACACTCCAGGATAAAGGTTATTTGGAATAAGTAGTTTCACTCCAATAAGGTGGTTGCACTACAAAACTTGGGAATTTTAGATCTATCTCCATTGCCAACATTATCCAAATAATAAAGAAGGAAGTGAAAAGTATGTTGGAACAGTTCTGAGAAGCTAACAAATAATAGCTCAATGTGGATATGGGCAGGGGAAATGGCACAGAAAGACTTCTAATAGCAATGTTAGATGCTAGTTCTTTTATTCTCATTGGATTTATCAGTGACTTTAAATTTGGTAGAACCTAAATTATTGCTGGAGAGATATAGGGCTTTAAGGATAAATGGTAAGGTTTTAAATTGGCTCTTATCCTTTATGAAAAACTGGAGCTTTACTTCAGAAGTGGGAAGTATCACAGGGTGCCCCCTATTGTCACTTCTCTTTAACAGTTATTTACAGCCTTTGAGAGAGATTATTCAAAAGCACGGGTATAAGCAAATTATATCCAGTTGGTATTCCCATTGAAGGTGATTAGAGTTGGCCATTACTACTACTATATTACAAAAGTGTATGACAGAGGTGAAAATGTGGCTAGAACAAACCACTCACATTAGACATTAAGCTTTGCAAAACAGTCTTACAGCTCTGTCACATTGGCTATATTTGCGTAAAATGGCCCTAAATCCAGAGAAGACGGTTACATGCTGGGTGCTGCCTCCCCTTCCATCTCTTGTTCCTCATCTGTTTGGTTTAGATATTAAACCTGTTCAATATTTTTCCTATCTAGGGATATTGTTTGATTCCTACCTTACTTTCGAATTAGAAATTTTCCATGTGATACAGTTAGACTTTTTGGCTCATTTTCGAAAGAGAAGGACCCCCATCTTTCGACATAAATCGGAAGATGGATGTCCTTCTCACATGGTCATCCAAATCGGTATAATCAAAAGCCGATTTTGGACGTCCCCAACTGCTTTCCATCATGGGGACAGCCAAAGTTCAAGGGGGCGTATTGGAGGCTTAGCGAAGGTGGGACATGGGCGTGCCTAACACTAGGACGTCGTCGACCCATAATCGAAAAAAAACAAGGACATCCCTGACGAACACTTGGACGACTTTACCTGGTCATGTTTTTCTTACGACCAAGGCACAAAAAGGTGCCCTAAATGACCAGATGAACACCGGAGAGAATCGGGGATGACCACCCCTTACTCCCCCAGTGGTCACTAACCCCCTCCCTCAAAAAACAACATCTTTCAAAATAAGTTGTGCCAGCCTCCAATGTCATACTCAGGTCCATCACAGCAGTATGCAGGTCCCTGGAGCAGTTTTAGTGGGTGCAGTGCACTTCAGGCAGGCGGACACAGGCCCACCCCCCTACCTGATACGTTTGTGGAGGAAACAGCGAGCCCTCCAAAACCCACCACAAACCCACTGTACCCACATCTAGGTGCCCCCTTCACCTGTAAGGGCTATGGTAGTGGTGTACAGTTGTGGGTAGTGGGTTTTGGGGGGCTCAGCACACAAGGTAAGGGAGCTATGTACCTGGGAGCATTTTATGAAGTCCACTGTAGTGCCCCCTAGGGTGCCCGGTTGGTGTCCTGGCATGTCAGGGGGACCAGTGCACTAAAAATGCTGGCTCTTCCCATGACCAAATGGCTTGCATTCGGTCATTTCTGAGATGGACGTCCTTGGTTTCCATTATTGCTGAAAGTCGTCAAAGACATCCATGTCTAAGGATGTCCATCTCTAAGGACGTCCAAATCCAAAGACGTTCTTGGTATTTTCAAAATGAAAGATAGACGTCCATCTTATTTCGAAAATACAGTTTTCCCTGCCCTCAGATTTGGACGTTTTACAAAGACGCCCAAATCCCAACTTGGACATTTCTTTCAAAAATGCTCCTCCACGTGATCAAGAATATTCTCTCTTCCTTAATGTTTTTTTTCTGCTCAATTTTATTTATTTATAAAATGTATAACCCACACCATCTACTATTCTGGGCAGCTTACACGAATCCACTAGAACAACAAAAAAACTGGGGTGTGGAATTATATAATAAAGCAACACTAAAAAATCCACAGCATGAAAATGTTATGGATATCTAGGAATTCATGGAAGGAAGGAACAAGGCTCAAAGAGCTCAAAATCATACAGATCAGTATTGGAAGGGGTTTTTTTTAGCCAATGATGAATCAAATGATCTTCACTTCATCATTGGCTAAAAAAAAACCCTTCCAATACTGATATCTTTTTATAAATCTCCTTTTATCTTCTTTATTGTTATATTAATCAGAAAAAAATATGAGAAAAATCTCTTATGTATTGTGCTTAGCCATTTCTAACTTTCAAAGTCCATCCATTACTGCTAATGCAAAAGCAAAGCACCTATCTGTATGAAGTACTTGTAGCATATGGAATGAAACAATTAATTCTTCCCTCACCCCCATTTCACTCAGCTGCTTCAGGGTCCCAACTTGCTTGTCTGATATACCTGCCTGCATGTTCCACAGCCATCTGAAACTGAACATGGTGAAGACTGAACTTCTTACCTTTCCCACTACACCTACCTCACCTCTTCCCCCATTCTTTTTTTCTGTGGATAACACTGTCATGTTCTCTGCCTCTTCATCTCATAATTTGGGGTCATCTTTGACTCCACTCTCTGTAAACTTCTAAAACCTGTTATTTTGTTCTCTGTAACATCATCAAAATTTGGTCCTTCCTTTCTGTACACAGTATCAATATCCTTATCCACACAGGCATCACCCTCCACTTAGATTACTGGCAACTTATCCTTCCCATGTTCAAAATTTTGCTGCATGATTTATCTTCCACCACAGTTGCTATACTTAAATAATCCCTCTACTCAGGTCACTTCATTGGTGTCCTATCTGTTCTCATGTACAGTCAGATCCCTGTGAAGTGCATTCATTCTGCAGCAACTCAGTATCACTCCTCTTATTACTCCTTAGGCTCCTCCACAGGAACTCTATTCATCAGCTAAGTCACTGTTATCTGTACATAAGTACATAAGTATTGCCATACTGGGAAAGACCAAAGGTCCATCAAGACCAGCATCCTGTTTCCAACAGAGGCCAATCCAGGTCACGAATACCTGGCAAGATCCCCAAAAAGTACAAAACATGTTATACTGCTTATCCCAGAAATAGTGAATTTTCCCCTAGTCCATTTAATAATGGTCTATGCACTTTCCTTTAGGAAGCCGTCCAAACGTTTTTAAAACTCCACTAAGCTAACCGCCTTTACCACATTCTCTGGCAATGAATTCCAGAGTTTAATTACACATTGAGTGAAGAAACATTTTCTCCAATTCGTTTTAAATTTACTACATTGTAGCTTCATCGCATGCCCCCTAGTCCTAGTATTTTTGGAAAGCGTAAACAGACGCTTCATATCTACCCATTCAACTCCACTCATATTACGGACTTCTATCATATCTCCCCTCAGCCACCTTTTCTCCAAGCTGAAGAGCCCTAGCCAATTTAGCCTTCTCTCATAGGGAAGTCATCCCATCCCCTTTATCATTTTCGTCGCCCTTCTCTGCACCTTTTCTAATTGCACTATATCTTTTTTGAGATGCGGCGACCAGAACTGAACACAATATTCGAGGTGCGGTCACACCTTGGAACGATACAAAGGCATTATAACATCCTCATTTTTGTTTTCCATTCCTTTCCTAATAATAACTAACATTCTATTTGCTTTCTTAGCCGCAGCAGCACACTGAGCAGAAAGTTTCAACATATCATCAACGACGACGCCTAGATCCCTTTCTTGGTCCGTGACTCCAAACGTGGAACAATGCATGAATTAGCTATAATTCAGGTTCCTCTTTCCCACATGCATCACTTTACACTTGCTCACATTAAATGTCATCTGCCATTTAGACGCCAAGTCTCCTATTCTCGTAAGGTCCTCTTATAATTTTTCACAATCCTCCCACGATTTGACAACTTTGAATAACTTTGTGTCATCAGCAAATTTAATTACCTCACTAGTTACTCCCATCTGTAGGTCAGTTATAAACATGTTAAAAAGCAGCAGTCCCAGCACAGACCCCTAGGGAACCCCACTTACTATCCTTCTCTATTGAGAATACTGACCATTTAACCCTACTCTCTGTTTTCTATCTTTTAACCAGTTTTTAATCCACAATAGAACACTACCCCCTTTCCCATGACTCTCCAATTTCCTCTGGAGCCTTTCATGAGGTATGGTTTTCAAATGCCTTCTGAAAATCCAGATACACAATATCAACCGGCTCCCCTTTATCCACATGTTTCTTCACACCTTCAAGAAATTGTAGTAGATTGGTGAGGCAAGATTTCCCTTCACTAAATCCATGTAGACTTTCTTCTCTTTAATCCATGCTTTTGAATATGCTCTGTAATTTTGTTCTTAATAATAGTCTCTACCATTTTGCCCGGCACCGACGTCGACATCAGACTCACTGGTCTATAATTTCCTGGATCTCCTCTGGAATCTATTTTAAAAATCGGGGTTACATTGGCCACCCTCCAATCTTCCGGTACCATGCTTGATTTTAAGGATAAATTACATATTACTAACTATAGCTCCGCAAGCTTCTTCTTCTTCTCCATTGGCAACTCAGACTCTGTTCCTTCCATCTTGCTTTGATGTATACCTGAAATAGACATCTTGAATCAGTTCAGCATGCTTATTCTCTAGTCCTATTCAAATCCTGGCTAAAAGCCCACCATTTTGAGACTGCTTTTAACTCATAACCCCTTGTTTATCTGTTCAGTGCTTGGGTTGTTTTAATCATTCCCTTAAGAAAAGCAACTTGGTCATTCCTTATTTGTCTTGTTGTTTGTCTTTAAATAGATTGTATGCTCTGTTGAGCAGAGACTGTCTCATGTGTTTATGCATAGTGCTGTGTATGTTTAGTAAAATGTATAGAAAATATTAGTAGTAGTAGTGAGATGTATGGAACTGCCTCCCGTTGAAGGTGGTAGAGATGTGGGCAATATCTAAAGTCAAGAAAGCATATGGTGAATACAAAGGATCTCTGAGGGTGAAGAAGGGATTGCAGAGCTTAGTAGTTGGTATGGATGGATAGATTGGATCAACCTACATACTTTTTCTGCAATCATTTTCTATATTTCCATATTTCATTGTAAAAAATAGTGTGAAAAATCTTTTGTTCAAATCCAGGACTGCATCTAGAATTGTTCAGATTCAGTCTGTATTCATCTTTAATCAGGCCCCAATTTGCATAAACCTGAACCACTTAAAGTACTTGAAGCACAGAATGATGGTGTAATTTTCTGAATATAAGGAATACTGAAAATTCTGCCCTTGAAACCCCTGCAGTACAGGAGGATCCCCCAAAAAGGGAGACCCACATGTAGCTGTTCCAAGATCTTGTAAATTAGACTTCTTCTACTATGGGGTCTGTTTTAAAACTATCACTTCTGGGGTACTGTTTGTAAGTGGTATATATCTGTACCACAATAGGGCAGATAAATGCTTCTGGTCTTACCATTGCAGACTATATGCAAACTGAACTATGTATAACTCAGATTTATTGTACACAAATTATGGTTTAAGTCAGTTCAGTTCTGATAATCTGAAACTTTCACTGGCATGTGAGTGGTGGTTCAGATGTAACTCAAAGTGAGTTCTCCTTGACTAGTTCTTTTTTACTTTAAAGTCTTCTTTTTGTCTATGCCTTTGGCTAATTCAGTATGTGTATATGTGTATGGAAAGTGCATTTCACAGAAGATGAATTACCTTGCTCTTAGCTACAGTCAGGCACTGAAGAAAAGGAAGTTGACAAAGCAGGTTGCAGCTATCATGATGCAAAGTCTTTGAACACCTTCTGGCAGAATCTTGACAGGTCTTTAAAAAGGAACCTGCACATTCCCCTGTAAGGGTGATCAATTGCAGTGGCTTTGTCAGTCAGCTTCACTGAGATGAATATAAAACTTGAAGACCCACTTCAAAAGCTATCTTTCCCAGAAAATATAAATGCTGTGCTTTCGTTGTCATTCATATATGCAAAGCTGTATATAATCTCCTGGGAAATCCAGAATGGGGTTGAACTCGGATAAGTTCCTCCAGTGGATTACTGAATCATATCTGGCTCTGGCCAAGGGCTGGGAGGAGTGATAGGAGTGGATGGTGGCTGAGGGAAGGGCATATCCTGCCGTTTGGATCATTGGGAGGGGGAGGAGACTGGTGGAATAAAAGTGTCTGCCATTTTGTCCCTGGGGTCTTTGGTTACCCAATCCATGCCGGGACCCATGGAGTGAAGGGGTATCCTACCTGGCATCAGAAGCAGGGCCTGGAAATGGAAATTGATCTACTGAGAAGCAGAGGTCACAGTGAGGAAGCTCAGGGGAAAGGAGAGAGAGAACACCCCCTCTCCACAGAGAGTGGAACAGGGAAGAAGCCTGTTCAGGCAGGAGGTGGGTG
This sequence comes from Microcaecilia unicolor, assembly GCF_901765095.1. Taxonomy (NCBI): domain Eukaryota; kingdom Metazoa; phylum Chordata; class Amphibia; order Gymnophiona; family Siphonopidae; genus Microcaecilia; species Microcaecilia unicolor. The sequence continues at coordinate 126,775,576 of NC_044036.1, forward strand.
AGAGAAACCACACCTCTGGGGGAAGAAGGATGGAGAAAGAGGTCTGGTCCTGGGTACAATCTGGCAGCTGGGCAAAAGCCCAGTAGGACATTTGCCTGGCAAGGGAGCAGAAAAGCTGCAGCCCTGGATGTCCTGCCAGGTGGGATGTGCTAGAGAGTTTAAATGCCAAGCACACATTGAACTAAATCTGAGGGATTGCCATATGTCTAGTACCCAAGGATTGCCCCTGAGAGAATGAGAGTTAATGACTGTTTAAACTTTACCTGTTTCTGAAAGTTCCTGTTGATTTTTCTATTAGTAAAATTCACTGTTTATTAAAAACAACCTGTGGGTTGAGAGTGGATTCTTTTCCTGGAAGCTGAAAAAGATGGTATTAACCCCTCCCTCCCCCCCCCCCGGCCTACCTGGATTTAGCTCAGCCCCAACCTACACCCAGCTAAAAAGAGAAGTTACCTTTTGTATGCCCTGTTCCAGGTGCCTGACCTAAAGAACTTAGCCAGCATCCAGGACTGTCTGGAGGGGACCAGGGCTACATGTACATATAAGTGGTGACAATTAAATAGCAAAAGTCACCAATGCAGATTTTGTTTGTTTTTTAATGGCAGTAATAAAATATAGGAGATTTAAGGATAATTACCCCTTAATCCCTCTTCAGCAGTGGCTGAAATGAGCACTTTTATAAAATCTTTCTGTGCCTTGGAGTAGATGCAAAAGCTGACAAGAAATTTATTCAAATATATGTATATACCTACTACAAAATAGAAAATATACATACAAACCTTTGGCTACACCAAGCCACACTAGCTTGAAATCTCCATGTCACAAAGATCTACACACACTTGTACATAACAGCTTTCTGAAATCATCATTTTTATGTACTGTATATCCAGTCTACAAAAGGAAATGCCACTATTGACATATGTAGAAACCTCTAAAATGAGCTTCTATAGGCCTGACTTTCAAAATAATTTAACCAGGTAGGGAACAGTTGTATGGAATATTTGGAGAATCAAATTCGGAGACATAATTTGAAACTGCTTAACTTTCCTAGGTCTCCTCCGATTGCACCAGTGGATATGGCTAAGAAATACCTTATGGAGGTCTGAGGAATGCCAAATGCTAAATTGTCCCCTATTACTCGAGCCCACTATGTATGGGGTTCGGGAAATCCTGCTAGTGAGACATTGCAAGGTCAAATAGGGGACAATGTGAATTTGACATCCTTTCTTGAGTCATCCTTAGAAGTTATTACTCAGAGAACTACTTGTTGGGCAGACTGAATGGACCATTCAGGTCTTTATCTGCCATCATTTACTATGCTACTATGTTACTGTGTTTCTTTTGCTTTGGAACCGGACCGCAATGCACTTTTGAAACCTTCCTTTACACATTTAGATAAGCTGTTTTTTGGGATCTAAAGTACTTGGACCTGCCACCCAATCTCGGCTAAGGAATGGATCCTCAGGAGCTTAACCGAGATTGGGTGGCAGAGCCGGTGGTGGGAGACGGGACTGGTGGTAGGGAGGCGGGGATAGTGCTGGGCAGACTTATGCGGTCTGTGCCAGAGCCGGTTTTGGGAGGCAGGGCTGGTGGTTGGGAGGCGGGGATAGTGCTGGGCAGACTTATATGGTCTGTGCCCTGAAGAGGACAGGTACAAATCAAGGTAGGGTCAGGGGTGTGCTGATAAATTTTTAACAACAGGCTCTTTCTCTGGACGTAGCCAGCTCTGCTGTTGGAAGGGCCAGGGGTGGCCGGGGGTGTGGGGGGGGGCAACACTTGCCTCTCTCCCCTTCCTCACTTCGTGCGGGCATGCTAGGTATTAACTTTGCTGGCAGCCAATAAATGGCCTGCCACCACTCCCAACGTCTTGCTCTGAGCAGCATGCTGGAACTTCTCTGATATGCTCGAGAAGTCCCAGCCTGCTGCCCAGAGCTGGAAACAAGGAGAGGGGAGCAGCAGTAGTCTATTTACTTGGCTGGCAGGGCTCAGCATCCTCACCAGCAAAGTAAAAGATAATTCAGCAGGGGGCCCAAGCCCACATTTTGGGAACCAGTTGTTAAAGTAGCAATGGAGGGCCCTACTTTAACAACCAGCTCCCAAAATTCTTAAAAACTTAGCAACCGGCTCTTGCGAGCCTGTGAGAGCCTGCTCCAGCACACCACTGGGTAGGGTATACACAAAAAGTAGCACATATGAGTTTATCTTGTTGGGCAGACTGGATGGACCGTGCAGGGCTTTTTCTGCCGTCATCTACTATGTTACTATCCAGCTAATTTTCGAAAGTGATCGCCGGCCATTTCCCGACATAAATCGGGAGATGGCAGGCGATCTCTCAAAAGCGGCCAAATCAGTATAATCGAAAACGGCTTTTTTGAAAGCATCGCCACTTTCCCATCGTTTCGCCGGGGAAAGTTCAAGGCTGAAAAACAAAACCGGCCATCTCAAACCCGGCAAACTCTGGCATTTGGCCGGGTTAAACCATATTATCGAAAAAAAAAGAAAGCCGGCCATCTTTTTTGATAATACGGTTCCGGCCAGCTGTGGCGCCGCCACCAAAATAGATCGCCAGCGATCTATTTCGCCGGCGACGTTCTATTATGCCCCTCCACGTTATGTATTTTTCCAAATTTGTCAAGAGGGACACAGAAGAGACGCAAGGTTTTCCTGGCCTTTCGGCCTAGAGTACAAGTTTTGGGTCAGCCACTGATATTTAATGCTGGGGCCTGGATATGACCCAGCAATGAATATTAGAGCCTAATTTACCTGTTGATGGTCAGCACTTAAAAAATGCTGATTGCCACTGGAATATTGACTGGATTATTTTAAACCACAGCCTGCATTAAAAGATAATAATTTCCAGGTTTAAATATTGACCCACGCTTTTCAGCATATGTTCATTAGGTGAATGCAATATTTTAGAAGGATTTACAACCCATAACAGCCCAATCAGCTAATAATTTCTGTGTGTATCGGTACTTTCTATGAATAAATAATGTGTAAGAAGGGTTACTGACCTATCCAATGTTAGCTAAACGGGAATGAAAGAGGAGCTTTGTAACTTTGATGTTTCCAGAAGGTAGAAATGTAAAACTATGATGCTCCTAACAGGTTAAAATGTCACTCTGTATGTTGTCCTATTTATGGAAAGCCTATGAAAAATGCAAGGAAGTCCAGCTTAATTATTAAACTGAAATAGCCAATGATTAATCAGTTCTGTATGCAAAATATAACTTATTTTTAAACGAGTGCATATCATACAGCTTAATAAAAATAATATTCAAACAACTATTGATGAAATCATTTGATGGTGTTTATGAAATTGCAAAAATTGAATGTCTATAACGAGAAAAAAAATAGCAATATCTGAAACTCCTGTGGATTGGAGCAGTAGCCTAGTGGTTAGAGTGCCAGGCTGACACCCAGGGGAGTCTGGTTCAAATCCTGCTGCTGCTCCTTGTGATCTTGGGCAAGTTACTTAAATCTCCATTCTCTCAGGTAGAAACTTAGAGGCCCTTTTTCTAAGCCACCTACACGCCCAACGTGCTCCAATTTAGAGCTGCTGCATGGCCCTTGCGGTAATTTCATATTTTATGCGTGTCTGCTATGTGCTAATTTTTATTTTCTGATGCACGTCAGCTATGTACATCAGGTGGCATTCTACACACGTAGGTCATTACTGCCTGGTTAATGCATGAGACCTTACTGCTAAGTCAATGGCTAGCAGTAAGGTCTCAGACCCAAAATGGTCACGCACCAATTCTGATTTTGCCGCACATCTATTTTCGGCAAAAATAAAAAAAGGCATTTTTTTACAGAAGCGTTGAAAAATGGATCTGCGTGCGCCCAAAACCTACGCCTACACTACCACAGGCCATGTTTCAGTGCACCTTAGTAAAAAGACCCCTATTAGATTGTAAGCTCTTTGAGCAGAGACTGTCTTTCTTCTATGTTTGTGCAGCGCTGCGTATGCTTTGTAGCGCTATAGAAATGCTAAATAGTAGTAGTAGTAGTAGGCCCTTTTATTAAAGAAATGGGCTTAGTGTATTTTAACACAGAACCTTAATTTTTCCATTAGCATGTGAGACCTACAAAAATATTAACGCAGGTGCACTTACTGTCTCAGAGGTGCTTAGATCTCCCGCGCTGTTATCCAGTTCGCATGCATTAATGCGAATGCACTAGCTGGATAATGTTTCCCGGCCCATTTCCCTCCCCCCCCCCCCCCAAATAGCATGCGAATAGACCACACTGACAGGCAAAATGATGCTTTAATGTATATTGTGGTAAACCTCTTTTCCTGTGCTAAGCACACATTAGAGCTTAAGGCATATTAGTAAAAGGGCCCCTTAGATAACAAGCCCTCCAAGAACAGAGAAATGCCCACTGTACTTGAATCTAACTTAGCTTGAGCTACTACTGATCCAAATTCTAAGTGGTAAAAGTTTTGAGGTCCTTTTACTAAGGTGTGCTAACAGATTTAGCATGTGCTAATGATTAGCGTGAGCTAAATGATAAGATACCCAGGGTGATAATTTTAATTTTAGAGCAAACAGAAAATGATTGTGATTTTAAAAATATATATATATGTTGATGGTGATCACCAAGGAACCCTTTTACTAAAGTGTGGTAGACCTAATGTAGGCCTACGCATACTAGAAGAGTACTACCACAGGACACACTGAGGCGTCCCATGGGAGTGTTCCACTTAGCACACGCTAAACCCGCACTGGAAAATATTTTGTATTTTTCAGTATGGGAGGAGTGCCCATAGGCAGAAAATAGGCGTAAATGGGTAGCACGGGCACATTACCATGAGCTACATGATTAGTGCGGGAGTATCACGAGTGCCTTACCACCTCCTAAATAGGTGGCAGTAAGAGCTCCTGTGGTATTGGCCATGCACTAATGGGGAAATTAGTGTGTGGCCATCACAAAACATAATGGAAAGGCAGCCATTTTACCACCGTGCTAAGCCCACACACGGAGAACAGCAGCACTGGCCACTTTTTAGAATGATTTGGTAAAAGGACCTGCAAGTTAGGATCATAAAAGCCAAAATAGGTTTATTGTGGCCAGTGCTTTCTTGGTTTAATGTAGGTTTCTGAGTGCTCAGCACACTGGATAGGCAGATTCCATGAGCCCAATAGAAATTAGGTTATAATGGTGATAAGCTAATTTAACAAATCATCTTCAGCTTTATAATAGGGAAAAAATGATAAGGAAAACATTTTTTTCTGAAAGGCAGAATTCAGCTGCCAAGAGAACTTTTAGGTCAGATAAGGAAGCTAGTAAGTTTTTTCCTTTGTGTTTCCATATATAGAAAGCTAAGATTTATTAAGTCTGTGATGCCTTCAGCTGGTTTTAAACAATAAGGATTCTAGTCACTCTGGACCCTTTTTACAAAGTGGCTAAAGAGGAAGTACCGCCGGCTTGCTGCAGCAGCCCGGCAGTACTTCCCAACCCCAGCGTGCCATCATATCCGGCACTACAAAAATGTATTTATTTTTGTAGTGGCAGTGTGTACCTGACGGTAATCAGGCAGTGCCGGGTTAGTGCTAGAGCCTTTACTGCCAACTCAATGGGTGGCAGTAAGGGCTCCCCCTGAAATGGCTGCTTGGCAAGTGCTTCACTTGCTGCAAGGCCATTCCTTAAAAAAAAAAAAAGAAATACCTACCTTTTACCGGGGAGCCTTGGCACGCATCAAAAACATGCACCTATGCCAAGTGCAGGCCCCCTTTTGCTGCAGCTTGGTAAAAGAGGCCCTCAGTTATTGGGCATGGTCCTGAACTGTGTTTTAAGGGCTTCTTTTACTAAGCTGCACTAAAAAGTGGCCTTAGTGTGCCCTTACACAGATCTTTCTCGTATATTAAGGCCGATTTTCCATTTTCAAAATTAATTGCCATGCAATCATGTTACCATTAACATGCATACATTAACAAAACTTGCATGTGAGCAATTGTTTTGTAGGCAGTAAAAGGGCTCACGTGATAATCCTGTGGTAATCAGTTAGCGTGCAGGAATGGAGACGCCCTAACTAGAGCAGAAACACCCACTCTCTGTCCCCAGACATGCCCCCCCCCACCCTGGTGGAAAAATAAAATGTATTTTTTAGTGCACAGTTTGTGTGCGTCGATTGCTAAATTACAACGGGATACCCCAGCGGTATCCCACGGTAAGCCCTTTTCAGATGCAGTAAGCATGTGCTAGTGCTTACCGCAGCTTTGCAAAAGGAGACCTAAATGTGTTCATAGAACACTCTTCGGTGGAGAGTAAATTCTCTAGAAAACCCAGCTATGAGGGTAATTCTGTAAAGTGGGTGCTAATATTTCCATGCCAATTATGTGTGTAAATGACTAGAATAACGTCATATTCATGATTAAATGGCAAAAATCCAAATATGCACATTTCTTGCATAATGAGTATTTGACAGGTGGGCAAACACATAAGCAGAGTATGAGTGAACATGGGCAGGGCTCAAACTTACACATGTAATTTATAGCATACTATAAGTTATATGCATTTCTTTGTCATTTAGGCAGGAACATTTACACCAACTCTATTGCTACATACATACATAAATACCCAGTTGTACCAAGATTCCATAAAGGAAAATAAGCGCCTATTTTCCATTATAGACTAAGGTCCTATTAGGTGCTCTCCAGATGCCTATTATAGGTGCGCTGTTACAGAATTGCTTTTTTTGTGTTTTGGAGCCGTGCCCATCTGGATTAATTAAGGGGACCTTTTACTAAGCAGCGGTAAGCCCACCGCGGGCTTACTGTAAGCCAATCCAGAACTACTACAGGAGCCTGGTGGTAGTTCTTAACCCTAGCACACCTCATTTCTAGCATTATAAAAATATGTCCTATCTTTGTAGTGCTGGAACTTAACCTGCAGTAGTCAAGGTTAGCATGATAACGTGGAGGGGCATAATCAAACGGGGACAACCATCTCTAAGGGCACCCATCTCTAAGGACGTCTTGGCGAAGGGGCGGGGAAACCGCTATTATCGAAACAAGATGGGCGTCCATCTTTCATTTTGATAATATGGTCGGGGACGCCCAAATCTCAACATTTAGGTCGACCTTAGAGATGGTCGACCTAAATGTTGAGATGGTCGACCTTAGAGATGGTCATCCCCGGTTTTTAGCGATAATGGAAACCGAGGACATCCATCTCAAAAACGACCAAAACCAAGCCTTTTGGTTGTGGGATGAGCCAGCATTTGTAGTGCACTGGTCCCCCTGACATGCCAGGACACCAAACGGGCACCCTAGGGGGCACTGCAGTGGACTTCATAAATTGCTCACAGCTGCATAGATCCCTTACCTTCAGTGCTGAGCCCCCCCCCCCCCTGAAACCCACTCCCCATAACTGTACACCACTACCATAGCCCTAAGGGTTGAAGGGGGCACCTACATTTGGGTACAGTGGGTTTTGGGTGGGTTTTGAAGGGCTCACATTTACCAGCACAAATGTAACAGGTAGCGGGGGATGGGCCTGGGTCCGCCTGCCTGAAGTGCACTGCACCCACTAAAACTGCTCCAGGGACCTGCATACTGCTGTCATGGAAATGGGTATGACATTTGAGGCTGGCATAGAGGCTGGCAAAATTTTAATTTTTGTTTAGGGTGGGAGGGGGTTGGTGACCACTGGGGGAGTAAGGGGAGGTCATCCCAATTCCCTCCGGTGGTCATCTGGTCAGTTTGGGCACCTTTTTGAGGCTTGGTCGTGAAAAAAATGGACCAAGTAAAGTTGACCGAATGCTCGTCAGGGACACCCTTCTTTTTTCCATTATCGGCCGAGGACGCCCCATCTCTTAAGCATGCCCCAGACCCGCCTTCGCTATACCTCCGACATGCCCTTGTGAACTTTGGTCGTCCCCGCGACGGACTGCAGTTGAGGACTCCCAAAATTGGCTTTCGATTATGCCGATTTAGATGACCCTGAGAGAAGGACGCCTATCTCCCGATTTGTGTTGGAAGATGGACACCCTTCTTTTTTGAAAATGCCCCTGATAGTAACATAGGAGGTGACGGCAGAAAAAGACCTGTACGGTCCTTTCAGTCTGCCCAACAAGATAAACTCATATGCGCTACTTAATATGTACACCCCACCTTGATTTGTATCTACCATTTTCAGGGCACAGACTGTAGAAGTCTGCCCAGTACTAGACCCACCTCCTAACCACTAGCCCTGCCTCCCAACCACAATGAGGCATATTTTCAAAGCACTTTGGGAGGCTAAGTTCCATAGGTTTCTATGGAACTTTGGGAGGCTAAGTGCTTTGAAAATGAGCCCCGAAGTTCAAGGCTGCCACCCAATCTCCGCTAAGCTTCAGAGGATCCATTCCTTCTGAACAGGATTCCTTTATGCTTATCCCACGCATTTTTTAATTCCATTACCGTTTTCATCTCCACCACCTCCCGCGGAAGTACATTCCAAGAATCCACCACTCTCTCCGTGAAAAAATACTTCCTGACATTAGTCCTGAGTCTGCCCCCCTTCAGACTCATTTCATGTCCTCTAGTTCTTCTGCCTTCCCGTCTCCAGACAGGTTCATATGCAGATTAATACCTTTCAAATATTTGAACGTCTGTATCATATCACCCCTGTTTCTCCTTTCCTCCAGGGTATACATGTTCAGGTCAGCAAGTCTATCCTCATACGTTTTGTAATGCAAATCCCATACAATTTTTGTAGCTTTTCTTTGTACCGCTTCAATTTTTTTACATCCTTAGCAAGATACGGCCTCCAAAACTGAACACAATACTCCAAGTGGGGCCTCACCAACGACTTGTACAGGGCATCAACACCTCCTTTCTTCTGCTGGTCACACCTCTGTCTATACAGCCTAGCAACCTTCTGGCTACAGCCACCACCTTGTCACACTGTTTCATCGCCTTCAGATCCTCAGATTCTATCACCCCAAGAATCCTCTCCCTGTCTGTACATATTAGACTCTCACCACCTAACACATACATCTCCCGAGGATTTCTACTCATGGTAGCCTTTACCGACATCTCTATGGATGGCGATAAGGGCTCCCCCCCCCCCCAAAAAAAAAATGGCCACGTTGTAAGTGGTTCTCTTACCGCTTGGCCATTTCTTTTCCTCAAAAAAAGATAGCTTTTTACCCGCTGCGGTAAAAGGGGGCCACAACATGTATTAAAAACACGCACTGATGCTAGTTCAGGCCCCCTTAAACCACAGCTTAGTAAAAGGGACTCTAAAGCAGCAAGATAAGAAGTAACAGACGTGCTTCAAATAATTTGTTAAATCCTCTCTGAGAAAATATTTTCTAGATTAAAAGAGTTTATACTTTTTGTTAAATAACAATGCATAATCAGATCCAAAAGCGATGGATAATTTCCATACTGAATCTAATCTGCCTTTTTTCAGGAAGGTAAGTGATAGTATGGCAGTTACAGTTCCTTTTTTTCTGGAAGCTAAAAATGTATCAGGCTGTTCTTGATCAGTATTACAACCATAGCAGTTATTTACTTACTTGGTTTGGTTCATGCCTTTTTCAGTTGCCGCTCAAGGGGAGTGTACAGTGGTACTGAAGCAGGGTTGGATTCTTTATTTGATGACATCCATTGCTCACTCAGAGGGGAAGAGATCCTGCAGTGGAATGTTTTATAGTGGCTTTGTATCACTCCATGGTGTTAATGCACCTTGAATACTGTGTTCAATTCTGGTCACCACATCTCAAAAAAGATACAATGGAATTAGAAAAGGTACAGAGAAGGGTGACAAAAATGACAAAGGGGATGGGATGACTTCCTTATGAGGAAAGGCTAAAGCATGGAGAAGAGATGGCTGAGGGGAGATACGATAGAGGTCTATAAAATACTAAGTGAAGTGGAATGGGTAGATGTGAATCGCTTCTTTACTCTTTACAAAAATACTGGGACTGGGGGCCATATAATGAAGCTACTAAGTAGTAAATTTACAACAAACTGGAGAAAATATTTCTTCTCTTAGGGGATGTTTTACAAAGGTGTGCTATATTCCTATAGGTGTCTCTAGCATTTAGTGGATGCTTATTTTTAGCCCATGCTAAAAACACCAGCACATCTTTGTAAAAGGGCCCCTCAATGTGTAATTAAACTGTGGAATTCATTGCCAGAGAATATGGTAAAAGTAGTTAGCTTAGCAGGGTTTAAAAGAGGTGTTGATAATTTCCTTTAAAAAAGTAATATGCTATTATTAAGATGGACTTGGAAAAATCCACTGTTTATTTCTAGTACAAGCAGCATAAAATCTGTTTTACTGTTTTGGGATCTTGCCAGGTACTTGTGACCTGGATTGGCCACCTCTGGAAACAGGATACTGGGCTTGATGGACCTTTGGTCTGTCCTAGTATTGCAAAGGTCATGTTCTTATGTTCGTATTGGATCTGACTACTGTCCTTGATTGTGCACTTGTGTAGTTATGTGAAATGACATAGGAAATGCCAGTGACATTGTTTCATATTATTTGCAAAATTGAACAATAAAAGAAATCCTGACATTGTGTACGTGTTCATTATCAACATATAGTGAAAAGAAAAAGAACACTTCTTAAAACACAATGAAATACATTTTAAAAAAACTGGGAATGATATGATATGGATCACAACATCTTCCTGAAGTCAGAGGCAGGGTGCTGCTGTGATTCGAAACCTTCTTATCTGGGCATATGCAGCACACATTTTACTAAGATTATATGTCTGCTCAGTGAGTTTGTTCAAGGCTCAGTGTCATGTCCATTTTTTTTAACATCTGTATTAGTCAGTTAGGGAATCTGATTAGAGTCCATTGGTTGTAGGAAAACAGGTTGAAGTTAATCCCAAGAAAGACAGAAATACTATGGGTTCAAATATCCCCTTCTATAAGTAGATAGCAGCATGAGCAAGGGTTGGGACTGGACCCTTAACAAACACAGCCACTCAGAGGGTTGAAGATAAAACAAAAACACAATATTAATATTCAAAAGAAGGTTGTAGCCTGTTCCTTTCACAGGCCTCATGAAATGAGAACACAAGACAATTTTTTGGATTTAAGGATAGTCTTCCCATGGCCTGTCCCTGGCAGGGCCACTGTCAGGCTTATTTTCAAAAGAGAAGGACGCCCATCTTTCGACACAAATGACAAGATGGCCGTCCTTCTCACAGGGTCGCCCAAATCGGCATAATCGAAAGCTGATTTTGGACGTCAGCAACTGCTTTCCGTCGCGGGGACGACCAAAGTTCCCGGGGGTGTGTAAGAGGCGTAGCGAAGGCAGGACTTGGGCGTGCCTAACACATGGGCGTCCTCGACCCATAATCAAAAAAAGAAGGGCGTCCCTGAGGAGCACTTGGATGACTTTACTTGGTCCTTTTTTTGTTACGACAAAGCCACGAAAAGGTACCCAAACTGACCAGATGACCACCGGAGGCAATCGGGGATGACATCCCCTTACTCCCCCAGTGGTCACTAACCCCCTCCCACCCTCAAAAAATTCTTTAAAAATATTTTTTGCCAGCCTCTATGCCAGCTTCAGATGTCATATTCAGGTCCATCGCAGCAGTATGCAGGTCCTTGGAGCAGTTTTAGTGGGTGCAGTGCACTTCAGACAGGCGGACCCAGGCCTAGTGGCATAGCCACAGGTGGGCCTGGGTGGGCCAAGGCCCACCCACTTAGGGCTCAGGCCCACCCAACAGTAGCACACATTTAGTGGTAGCTGGTGGAGATCCCAAGCTCTACCAGCTGAAGACTTCCCCCTGATGGTAACAAAAATTCTAGTCTCCACGCTACTGGCACCTGCACATGCTCAGTTTTCAGCGCATGCCTGCTGCAGACTGCCAAGGTTGAAAGAAGCATTTTCTTACCAGATGAGATTTTTTTTTTTTTTGGTTGGGGGGGGGGGGGGGAGAACACTTGGTGTCCACCCAGTTCTTTCTTAGGCCCACCCAAAATCTATTTTCTAGCTACGCCCATGCCCAGGCCCATCCCCCCTACCTGTTACACTTGTGGTGGTAAATGTGAGCCCTCCAAAACCCACCGTACCCACATCTAGGTGCCCCCCTTCACCCATAAGGGTGTACAGTGGTGGGTAGTGGGTTTTGGGGGGGGGGGGTTGGGGGGCTCAGCACACAAGGTAAGGGAGCTATGCACCTGGGAGCTTTTTCTGAAGTCCACTGCAGTGCCCCTTAGGGTGCCTTGTTGGTGTCCTGGCATGTGAGGGGGACCAGTGCACTACAAATGCTGGCTCCTCCCATGACCAAAGGGTTTGTCTTCAGAAAAACTTGGGCGTCCCTTTCGATTATGCCCCTTCATGTGTACTAGTCTTTGTCTTCAAGGTAAAATCAAAACCAGGGCTGGCTCTGGTTGAACCTCCAAGATTACAGTTTCCACAAGGTTCCAAGATAAAACGTGTCCTACCTAAATCAAGTTTCTTCTGCTTATACATAAATAGTGAAGGCATATGCTGGAGGCATGTTCTTCTCTTCCCTGGAAATCTCTGGATTAGCTGCCCATGGGAATTTTAACCTGCTTGTAACACACCCTCCCTGCTCTGCCCTTACTGCTCTGTATTGTGAAGGTAGCTTTGTGAGCCAGTGTGTTATTAAGAGGGCCAGTAACTTCCTATACACCACTCACAAAGTGGAATTAGAGGGAGAATACCTATATTGTGAGGATGAAGCATACAGTTTGGAAGTTCATATCAATACTGAATTCATGCAGAGGTCTTATGTTACTAATGCTCCTAATACTTGTTTGTTCCATTTCTAGCAATTATATGTACATAGAAGTCTGTTATTGATTGTTCTGTCTCAAAAACATTTGCAACACGGCCACTTACCTTTTGTTAGGTTTGCATTAGTATACTCCCCATTTTCACAGATAATCCAATGGCTTCTGAGAGAACTGAACAATAATTAAAACCTATCAAACCACCATATATTAGTTTACCAGACCACAGTGGCAACTTTTTTCACACGGACCACTCAATCCGCGGTTTGCTCACCTCCTCTCGTTGGTCACTATTTATTTATCAACATTATAACTCCTTCATTATCAATATCAAATCCTCTTTTTTTCTTATACATTTCATATATAAGCTCAACACTATTTATCTTAATTTTATAATGGATCCACTGTCAATATGGGTCATGTTTCACATTTGGCTGCATTAGAGTGAGGTCCTCAGTTTCTAATTTTGGCTGTTCAGTATATGGTAAATGTATGAATGACCCTCACTAGTGAATTTATTTAAGCTGGACTGGTGTATTTGATTTATTCTAAGAGAACTTGAAAATGAATTTAAACGTCTGTCATTTGTCTTTAAAAATTTACATGGGGAAGGTTCTGTCATATCTGAATGAGTGAGTAAACCATTACATACCAACAAAACAATTATAATGCATGGATAAAATACTGTTGCATTTATGTGGCTTTGATCAAAATTAAATTAATACAGTAACTTAAAGAGCTCTTTCTTGCAATATACTGTACCTAGAATTTAAAAGTCCTTACCTAATACATTATGAAAGGAAGATAATTATAGCCCTTGTAGAAAATTAGAAAATCTTTTTGGTTTCATCTGATTTTAGCTGGTGGCTATTTCAGAATATGTCTTCAATGCTTTTAACACAGCTGGAGGTGAAAGGTACTATATTTAGCTTACTATTGTTAGCTGGGTAGGCATATCTGAGGTAGAAATGGCATATGTGAAATTTTAGAGTGAAATACTTATTATTATGTTAATGTTATTTGGATGTTTTTTAATGGTTATGGTTTTTTTGGGGGGGGTGGGGAGGACAGCCCCTAAAATATAAAGCGGTGTTTCCCAAGTCAGTCTTGGAGTACCCCCTTGCCAGTTGGTTTTTCAGGATATCCACAATGAATATGCATGAACGTGATTTGCATACAATGGAGTCAGTGTATGCAAATTAAGTTCATGCATATTCATTGTGGATATCCTGAAAACCTGCCTGCAAGGGGGTACTCCAGGACTGACTTGGGAAACAGTGATATAAAGAACCACCTATGGTCAGATCTGTAATTTGTTTTTTTTTAGCCATGAGTTTATTTTAATTTTCTTTCGCACAGACTGATGGGCTTCTTTTGCAAAGCTCTACTGCTAATTCTATTCCCATGGGCTTCTTCATATTCAGTGCACCCTAATTGGTAGCACAACTTTGTAAAAGGAGCCCTATATTTCTCCAAATGGAAGAGACATAACTGATATTAGGAGCAGGACCAAGTGAGCTCCTGGTGGTGGCCCAGAAAAGATTCCATGGATTTGGCGATTGAGCTCTAGATTGCCCCAGATACAGTTACCATTAATGTTAGGGATAAGATTTTTGTTTTAATGTAACTTCTTATATACTGCCTATAAGCTTCAAAGCTATCAAAATAATATAAATTGAGGTACAGAAGGTATTTTTGTGTCCCTGGAGGACTCACAATGTTACAATGAGGCAGTGCTGGGTTAAGAATCAGAGCCATCAAAAAGATGTAGTCAATGTGAAAGATGAGGACTGAGTGGCTGAGAAGCTGAAACAGTGATGTTGGAGAGGCCAATGAGGGAAAAGTTGAAAATGAAAAGTCTAGGAGGAAAAGGGAAGGGAGAATACAAACCTTGAAGTGTTTATCTTTGTTTAGAGCAATGATCTCTGGAACTGGAGACCATGTTCTAGCTGAGATTTTGCCAAACAACTTACACAGAGGCATTATCATTTTCATTTTGCACTGAAAAAAGAGATCAATATATGAACATCCTGGTTCTATTTTCCTATCTGCTGCTTATTTCCGTAGTTCTGTGCTTCATTTATTATCTAGCACTACCAACCTACAGGTACCATATCTAGTTAAATATTCAACAGTGTAAGCTAGGCAGAGAATACTACAAGTTCAATTACCTTCAGATCCCTACAGATCTTTTTTTCTTCATTAATTTCATATGTTTTGGTATCATTATAATGCAGTAGCATAGTAAATCATGTTAGTAAAGACAATCTAGCCCATCTAGATTATCCAGTTGTTTTGTTGATAGTGTTCAGGATATATCCCTACTGTCAGCTATTATTACTACCTCTAAAAATTCTCCTTATCCACGACAGTTTCCTTGCTTGTACCTCCTGGTATCAATTTCCATGTCCTTGGGGTTAAGCTCTCCTTCATCAGCAGGCTGTGGGTCCTTTTTCTTCTCTCCCATTATTCTTCTGCCTGCTATTCTCCTAGGAAATTAATTGATGGGTCTTAAAGATTTAAACCCCTCTTACCTACTTAACTCCCCACCTATAGGTAAGCTTGTCTCCTCCCTTCCCAATTAGGATAGGGGCTTTACTCCTCCCAGCCTTCCCACACATGGATAATGTTTCCTGTTGGGCTAGTAGACGTCCCTGTCTCTATCTTTCTAAGATACTCTTTCCATATTTCTCACAGCTGTGCCAGAACTTCCATAGTTCCCTCTCCATTATTTTCTTAAAAGAGAAATCTCTCACCCAGAAAAGTTGCATAACTCACCCTGACAAGTTCCATACCTATAAAACCCTAAAGAGGAAATGCTGTTTCTTTTGTCTGGCAATAGATAGCCAGAATCCCCCCCCCCCCCACCACCACCGTGGTACTTTCATGACAGGACACCACCTGTACCTGTCACAATATTCATTGTCGAATCTGACAAGTTCTGTCCTATGAACACCTAAATACCACTCATTGATGTCTTATTTTTAACAGTATGTATTTTCATAGAATTTATCATTGAAATGTACTTTAGGACTATTTAACATGTGCAAATCAAACATACTTTAATTTATATGTTAGCATGCATTAAATTGGTTTTGTGTGTACTAATTCTTTTAAAGACATAATAATGAATCAAATGCATCCTAAAGAATGCACATCCCTATTGTGTATGGAACCTACTATTTTTTCTACAACATTCTTTCTGACCTTCCTCCTTGGATGCTCTCATTTTTACACCCTAGGCACCAGCATCTCCTTCCAGTACATCAATGGTCCATGGGCCACATATTGTGGCCTGCATGTAAATATCCAGTCTGGGTAAAGGTGTTGAGCTTTTATTTACATTTCAGTAGCAAAGAGGCCATAAATGCCAACATCTTTAGTTCTAGCCACTCTTTTGTGCCAGAAACCCTCTAACATTGGCAGGATATTGGCTATGGGTAAGACATTATCCGGGGTGGCTGCTGTTGAAGTAAAATCCTCCATAACATTGTTTATGGGCTTTTACCTTCTTCATCAGGTATATTCAACCCTGTTGTTCCAAGTGATTCACATCAAACCTGGCATCCACAGACAACTCTTAAAGGTGTATCTGTTGCTCTAGTAATATTTGTATTGTTAAATAGGTAGAATTCTATTTTGTATCTACCTCGTGAATGAACTCGTACATGGGTGTTTTAACTATTGCCTTTTTCTTATAGAGTTGATGTCTGCCCTTCATGTTCTGGTTAAAATATTCCACTTTTTTCCTACAAATTTCGATCAGGTCTCACAAGATAAAGATGTCACCTTTCTTGGACCCTATCCTCAGGGCATCCCTTACTTTCAGGTGCAGCAAGTGTGCAAAGCAATCAATTCCCTGACTGCTCCTACTGGTCTGGTCATATTTTCACTGATCCTGTCTTTGCTTTTATTGCCACTAAGTTATAGTCTGAGTTTTGGCTCTGGAAGTTTAGCATAGCCCCCATTTTCTGCTGATTTACCTAACATATAACATAGCAGATGATGGCAGATAAAGACTAGTATGGTCCATCCAGTCTGCTCAACGAGGTGGCCAGAGCTACCCCTACATTCCATGCAGGTAAGAATCCCTCATGATCAAATACTGGCATCACAAACAGGGCAGTTGGCACTTTGCCACAATGCCAACCATATAGGCAGTTATATTTGATGCAATCTTGGAAGAGTGATTTTCTAATGTTGGTTGCAGTAACCACATCTATCATCAATATTTGATTAAATCAAGAATCCAACAATGTTGCTGGCAACATTTTATTTGCTATCAACCTTAAGGTGTCTTCCTCTCCCCCTGTGAGATACACTCATAGGATATGATATATATAATACACATACTAGATCTTGATCTGGCCTTGCAATTTTCAGGACATAGACCATAGAAGTGGTTTTAAAATTGTTACATTGCATCAATCTACTTGTTGTTTTCATAGACCCTCCTGATAAAGCTGAGTATTTGGCAAAACTTGGATCCATGTTGAGGAAGTAGAACAATGTGGACTTAATTCTATAAGTGGTACTAAAAATCAAGGCTGAAAAAAATGCACTAAGTGCTACTCTATAAACAGCGCTCAAATTTAGGTGCCACTTAATAGCGTTTAGCACCAGGAACCACGCCTAACTCTAGATGCAATTATACCAACTAAACCCTGGTATAAATCTAGGCATGGATCCCCCTTATTCTATACCAGCGTGCATAGTTTGCAGAAACAACCCTGATACACCCATGACTTTCCCATGGCCATGCCCCCCTTTTTAAGCCATGCATAAAATTTAACGTGTGGATCCCAGTACCTAAAAATGCATGCGCAAAATTTAATGTATGCCAATTAGCACTGAAAATTGATTGTTAGGGCCCAATAATTGGCGCTAATTGTCTCATTGTTCAATTGTTACATGCGCAAATTGGGCACATGCCTAAATTTGCACATGCAAGTTTTAGTGCCGTTTATAGAATTTGGAGGTATATGTCTCCATTGAAGATGCAAAGGGTGCGAGTTTTCAATAAATGGAATTTTAATGGATTTATTTGGTGAAGGCAATTTTTGGCACAGATTCATAAGCACTATCCCCTGGATTCTATATAGTGTGACCAAAATTGTACACGCAAATCCAGTCATATTCTAGATTTGCATGCACAATTTAATTATTTAAACCAATGAGCACCAATAATTACCACTGAACAAGTAATTATTGATACTAAATGGCATTAATTATAAAGTGATGTGCATAAAATTCCAATGTGCATTGCCAAAAAGAGGGCATAGCCATGGATGTGGAATGGGCAGACAGTGGGAGTTCTGAAAATCTACACACACGGTTATAGAGTATACCTGCTCCTTTCCTAACTTAGGCGCTAGTACTTATACTAAATTTTACTTGGCATAAATAGATTCAGAGTTAGGTGCAGACATGGCCGCTAAGTGCATTCTATAAACCGGCTATGCACCTGAATCTAGGTTCGATTTACAGAATATGCCTAGACTGATATATTTTCAGTGCTGATTTTTCAGGCACCATATATAGAATCTAGTCCTATATCTACAATGTGAGATAAGTAGTATCTTGGTCTGTCTTTGGAACAATTATATTTTCGTCATTTGGTACAGTCAATCTTAAAAGTGTGCAGTGATTGAGAAGGTGCTGTTTTGTGTGATGACACTTATGGGCACATTATTAACCTAACACTTGAGAGTCACGCGAAAAACACAACCAAGAAGATGTTCCACTCAATGTGGAAATTAAAAAGAGTAAGACCTTTCTTCCCAAGGATCGTCTTCCATAACCTGGTACAATCAATGGTACTCAGCCATCTAGACTATTGCAATGCACTCTATGCTGGCTGCAAAGAGCAAATAATCAAGAAACTTCAGACAGCCCAAAACACTGCAGCTAGACTCATATTCGGTAAATCAAAATATGAAAGTGCTAAACCCCTACGAAAAAAGCTACACTGGCTCCCACTAAAGAACGTATCACATTCAAAATATGTACCCTAGTTGAGAAAATCATTCACGGAGATGCCCCAGCCTACATGACAGACCTGATAGATTTACCACCCAGGAACGCTAAAAAATCATCCCGCACATTCCTTAATCTGCACTTCCCCAACTGTAAAGGTCTAAAATACAAACTAACGCAAGCGTCAACCTTTTCCTACTTGAGCACACAATTCTGGAACGCGCTGCCGTGCAACTTAAAAATGATCTAACTTCCACAAACTACTGAAGACCCATCTCTTTAACAAGGCACACCACAAAGATCAACAAATGTAACTCTTACACATATATCCAGAATTGCCTTGCTTGTTATACTACTATCATGCTTTATCATTATCATGTTACCCAAGATCCTTATGCAATGCTAAATGTCTATTTTCTTATATATTTCTTATATATTTCCACTATTCATGATGTATTGTAAGCCACATTGAGCCTGCAAAGAGGTGGGAAAATGTGGGATACAAATGCAATAAATAAATAATAAATAAATAAATGACTCTGAGCACGCTTATTTTGAATTTTTCATATATCGTTTGGGTATTTATAAAAATTATATATTTTAATTTCTTGATTGATATAAATAATTTGTTAGTTTTTGAATTCAGCCTTTTCTTTTCCTTTTGGTTAACATTGAATATTGCTAAGGTATATTTTATTATCTCCCAACAACATAATTTGTAATAGTTCATAAGTGCAGCACATAAAATGAAGAGGCCTGAGGAAATCTATTAAGATTTGGACACTTCTGGGATAAAATTTAAAAAGAACATTTGGAAAAAAAACCCTGCAGAATACTGGCCGCAGCTGTGTGTGGGTGTGGGTGTTGGGGAAGGGGGCATCAGCAAAATCTTGGAGATGAACTTAGAGGGGGAAGTTATCAACAAGGGCTACTGTTAAGTTGGGCTATTTTACCAGAATATTTTAGCACAGGGTCTTATTGCATAAAATGAGTCCCTCTGATAAATATAATTCAACTTGTGGTAAAATAATCAGACTTAACAGTAGTCCAGGTTGATAACTTTCCCCCATACCTGCCTGAAAGCTTGTTTGTGTTATGGTTATTTAAGAAACAAAGCATCATACACTAAAATCAAGTAACAGGTTCAACAAAGGAACAGGAAAAAAAAGTTAAGAATACATGTAGTACTTAAGAATACAGAGCCATTCCATCGACAGTATGATCAACCAACATATGTGCATTAGTCCTGAATTACTTGAATGAAAATCCAGATCTATAATTAGTTTTGAATTTGAGGAAAGACAGCTCTTCTCTAAGGCCAGAGGGCAGAGAGTTATATAACACTGAGGCCAAAGAAGCAAAACGTCGTGTGACTCGTGCTCTCCAGTCATACTTTAGAGTGTGGAGGAACTGCCAGCAAATTATTTTTGAAGGGCAAAGAGCAGTAACTGAATTGTATGCTATTAGTAGATCAGCCACATAAATTGGAGTGTTTATATGATGAAATATAGGAGTAAAAAAAAGAATCTTAAATTCAATTCAATAAGAAACAGTGAGCTCGTGACAAGTGGCAAAAACTGGGATAACATGATCTGACCTATATGCTCAATGAAGTAGCTTTACAACTGTATTTTCTATTAGAAGTCTTTTCATGGTAGTGAGTAATCTTGTGGTTAAAAAAAAGGATTGAGACCCAAAGCAACAAGGGTTCAACTGTTACTTTTTCCACTGATGTTTCTTGTGATCAAAGCTTTGATCACGCATGTGCCCACTCTACTACCCTATTCAACCCAAATGTTTCAATGGCATTCCATCTAAAAGTAAATCGCTACACTATCTTTGTTAATAGTTCTGATACATCCCCACCCCTAACTAACTGAATTTGCTGAAGAACTACAAAACATAGATCTTGAACTCTATGATCAAATAAATGCCAATTATCAACAAGGGGTGCTTCACTCTTATTAATTTGCAAATTACTGAGGTGCTAGGCAATTCTTTGTTTATTAGCTCTCCTAGCTTGAGCTAAATACCACTTATCGCATGGGCACTTAATACCATAAATCACTCGTTGTGAAGTACAATCTGAATTCTGTCGTAGCCAGAATTCCTTAGCTGTATTAGGAACTATCACTCTGTCAGTGATCAACCCATAATGACAATACACACAATATCCACAGACAGTGACTTCGCATCTCATCATTGACTCTCTCCAAAAACAGGTTTTTTCAATAATTCTCCTAAATTCTTGCCCCGTGTAAAAGCAAAACAGGGAATCTGTTGAAAGACTGGATGAACTGAAACATTCCAGTACTTACAAATTACCTGCTGAACTTGGGAGATTTGGGGAAAATAAGGCAAAATGCAGATAAATCTGTCTGGCTGCTGTTGAATATATCATAAGAAAACCATTCCCTATGAGCATTATAAACTCTCTTAAATGCCCTATGAACAACTTTCTTTGGACTTCACTAAATAAGGTTCAGATTGAACTAATTGTAGGCATTTAACTGAAGAAAGTGGTAAGCCAGTATAGAGAGAGTTACAGTAATCTAGTCTGGAGATAACTAGAGCAAGGATAAGAGTGTGTATAAGAGACAGGACAAGGAGAGAATGGAGGGGACAAATACATTGCAATGGCATATAATGATGCTTGTATAACTGAGTTAACCTGAGGTTTGAAGGTTAACCAGGAAACAAAGAGGATTCCTAGGATTTCAAAAGAGTTTTGAAAAGGAAGGGGCTTGTCATTAATAATAGGATATGGAGGGAGATTATCTTTTAGCCCAGGAAGTCCTTGTGAAGACAGCTGCTGTGAGTAGTCAGTGAAGAAGAACTGGAGACATGACAGATAATCTGTGTGTCAGCTGCATAACAGTATGGGGTGCGTCAGGAAAGGTAGAAAGGTCAAAATTCTTTGTGGTTGATATTCAATTGAGTTTAAGCAGACAGGAGATACAGTTCTGTCTTTTCCTGCTTAGTCTATGAGTGCTGGCACTGAATGTGAGTCAACACCCACATAAAGTCCTGGTCAGTGGTTAACCCAGATAATCAGTGCAAGTGCCCAGACTGCTCACAGCAATCAACAACTTGAAAAGCACTGACTGCCGAGGTCTGAATTTACTACATAAAGACCACCCTCTCTATTTCACTATCTGAAGTAAAAAAAAAAAAAAACCACCAGTCCCCTCAACACTGGGGAGTTTAAGCACCTTCAAAATGTATTATGTTATCAAGATTTCTAGGGATAGTAATATTATTACTGGAAAATCCAAAAACCTAAAATTTTTAGACCTTGCCACATTTTGGAAACCTAGTATCTAATTCCTCAAATGTTTCCACTGCTGTCTTGGAAAAAGTGCACAGCTGCAAAATAGTTCCTCTTGCCCTTGAGGATGTTCTTACTTGCAATGAAAGTTAGTATAAACAGTTGCATCCTGAATGATTTGTGCAACCATTGTGATGATTAACCCAATATCATCAGAAATTCATAACAAACTTCTTAAAAATTACTAAACCGCGTAAGGGCCTATGTGCGCCCAATGCGCGCCAATTCTGAGTTACTGCCCAGCTACCACGTGTGCCAGGCGGTAATTTCATTTTTGGAGCACATCCCCTATGCACGCCAGAAAATAAATTTTATTTTCTGGCACTCGGTGCTACTAGGCGGTAAAAGGCATTTGACATGCGTAAACCCTTACAGCCCGGTTAACGTGTGAGACCTTACCGCTAAGTAAATGGCTGGTGGTAAAATCTCAGACCCAAAATGGACGTACACCAATTTTCATTTTACCGCACATCCATTTTCGGCCAAAATAAAAAAAAAAGGCATTTTTACAGGTGCGCTGAAAATTTTTATTTATTTATTACATTTGTATCCCTCATTTTCACACCTATTTGCAGGTTCAATGTGGCTTACATAGGACCATAGTGGCGTTCACTAGTTCCAGAATGAACAAATACAGGTGTTATTGTAGTAGAATAGGTTCATGTAAGGTAGGTATATTAGGGAACTTAGAGAGGAAGAGGGGAGTTGGGGTGTGTCCATTATGATTTTTGGTTTTGTTGTGTTGCAGGTGCTCAGGCTTTTACGTTGGGTTGGTGGGATATGCCTTTCTGAACAGGTTTGTTTCAGTTGTTTCCGGAAATTTAGGTGGTCGTACGTTGTTTTTACTATTTTTGGCAGTGCATTCCATAGTTGTACGCTTAAATAGGAAAAGCTGGATGCATACGTTGATTTGTATTTGAGTCCTTTGCTGCTTGGGTAGTGAAGATTTAGGTATATTCGTGCTGATCTTGTTGCGTTTCTGGTTGGCAGGTCTATGAGGTCTGTCATGTATCTTGGGGCTTCACCATAGATAATTTTATGAACCAGGGTTCTGCGCGTGGCCAAAACATGCACCTACACTACCGCAGGCCATTTTTCAGCATACCTTAATAAAAGGACCCCTAATACTTGTGCATAAAAAAACAGATGTCTTTCTGTTTTGGTTTCACAATACTGACTGGAAATGGCTTTTGGGAAAAAAAAAACAAGGGGGATTGAATTTTGCTGGTGATGGAAAGTCTTTTTCTTTTTCTATATCATCTTAATCAATACAAAGTTCATTAATGACTGAGAAATTATTACTGCACTGAACAAATCAGTTTATTGCCCTCAGAATTGATTTGGGGAATTTTAATATAAGGCTTTTAATGCTGTTCAAGCATGATGCAGCAAAGGGTTTCTCTGTGATTAGTACCTTATACATCCAAATGCCTACGCAAAGCTCATCTAACAGTTTCTTGATACAGTCCCAAGTCTGAAGAAAAACAAGAAAGTGATAATAACATAGAAATTCACTACAGCACTTACTACACTTGGGATCATTATCTAGCCACTCAGAGCATTGCTCTCCAATTGTATAATATAGAAGAAAAAGAGGCATTGACTAAGGACTTGAATCTATTATCTAACTAATTTGAGATGAATTGTCCAAGGGTTTTTAAATAAAAATATCAGCATTAAAAGCCAGTTTTGACACTAAAATTCAACTGAATTTAAAAATGCAAAACACGGACATGACAGGAGTTGACGTGAGAGCAACCTTTCAAAATACTAAAGGATTTTTCTAAATCACCAAACTCTCATTGCTAGAGCATTTTCCCAGAAGTATAAGCACCCCAGAAGTATAAACACTGATTGATTTTGCCTGGACAGCATTTCCTTTAAATCATGAGCATTCATATTTCAGGTAATGGAGCAAATACTGATAGTTTATTCCAACATTTCAATCCAATAATAGAATTTGTGTTTCTAATCTGTCTTCTTTAATGAGGGGAGACCCAAACTATGCATATGTTTTGAGTGAAATACTTCACAAATATACTAAGTTCATCTATGAAATTTACCACTCACTTGATCAAATCACTCCACGAAGATCAGTAGTACAACACAATATAATAAATTATGATATAAACCACTACACTGAAAATAAAATCATCTTTTTTACTTTATTGTCTGATGATTTTATTTTTCTAATCAACTTGTTCCCTGCTTCTGGTTCTGCTTCCCTATGCTCTTGGCATCCTGTCCATTCATTATTTAATTTCTCTCTTCCTCTCTTCTTCACTTCATGCCTTATAGCCGTCTTTCACTTTCAACTTTATTCCATTTTTCTTCCTCCAGAAATCTATCTAGTTTCAATCTCTTCTGTTACCATCCC
The DNA here is from genome assembly GCF_901765095.1 of Microcaecilia unicolor. Lineage (NCBI taxonomy): Eukaryota > Metazoa > Chordata > Amphibia > Gymnophiona > Siphonopidae > Microcaecilia > Microcaecilia unicolor. Next base: position 126,799,976 of record NC_044036.1, read on the forward strand.
CTCTTCGCCATGGGCACCATCTCTTCTCATCTCTCTTCCTTTCCCTTTCTCTCCTCTCCATGGGCACCATCTCCTCTCTTCTTTCATCCATTCCCTTTCCTTCCTCTCCATGGATACAATCTCATCTAATCTCTTCTCTCTTCCCTTCCTGTCCCCTCCACTTCAGGGGCATCTTCCCCTTTCTATTCCACTCCCTTCCACTTCATGGGTACCACCTCCTTTCTTATTTCTTCCCCTCCCCTCCATGTGCACAATCTTCCCTCTCCTCTCCTTCAACGATGTAGCCAGATGCTCAATTTTGGGAGGGCTTGAGCCCCCAAGTAGGTGGGCAGAGAAACCCTGACCCCAGCCTGGTATCTCCCCCTACCCTAGGTTATCCAGCACCTCTTAGCTTCACCCCCCCCCCCCTAACTCTAAGAGTCTTTTAAATCATTCAGTGTTATGCCGGTAGTGAGCAGTGATTTGAAATGGCTGCTCATTCCAGTCCTGAGCATTTCCTTTGACACAACTTCCTTGTCCCATGAACAGGAAGTTGTATCTGAGGGAAGGCTCAGGGCAGGTCCTTGCAGCCAGTATGAGTCGCTGCTTGCTGTTGGTCCAGCACTGAGGGATTTAAAAGGTAGAGGGGGTTGGGGGAGGAAGTTAAGAGATGCTAGATCACAGCCACAAACTACCTGTGCCACTGCTAGGAGGGCCTGAGCTCAAAGTGGGTGGGTCTATGCCCCTCCCCAGGCCTGCCTATGGCTACACTACTGCTCTTCTCCTCCTCCATGGGCACATCTCCTCTTCTTTCCCTTCTCTTCCTCTCCCCTCTCCTTCATGGGCACAATCTCCTCTCTTCTTTCTTCCCCTACCTTCATCTCCATAGGCACCATCTCTTCCCTTCTTTCTACCCACCACCCCCCATGAACACAATCTTCTCTCAAGAAAAGGAACACATGGAGGAATACTGGATGAAACTGAAAGAAGCCAAGAGAGAGATACGACTGGCAAAAGCGCAAGCAAAAGAACAAATGGCTAGAAATGTAAGGAGGGGTGACAAAAATTTCTTTAGGTATATTAGTGAAAGGAGAATGACTAAAAAAGGAATTGTGAGACTAAAAGATACTGCGAACCGCTATGTGGAAAATGATGAAGAAAAAACAAATTTGCTAAATAGATACTTTTGTTCTGTTTTCACAGAAGAAAATCCTGGAGAAGGACCGCGATGGATTGGAAATAGTACAAATGAGAATGAAGTGGATAGAGCACCATTCACGGAAGAAAGTGTGTATCAACAACTTGAAAAGCTAAAGGTGGACAAAGCCATGGGACCGGATGGGATCCACCCCAGATATTGAGGGAGCTCAGAGAGGTTTTGGCGGGTCCTCTTAAAGATTTGTTTAATATATCCTTGCAGACGGGAAAGGTTCCGAGGGACTGGAGAATGACAGAGGTGGTCCCTCTTCACAAAAGTGGTGATAGGGAAGAAGCTGGAAACTACAGGCCGGTAAGCCTCACTTCGGTTATTGGAAAAGTAATGGAAGCGATGCTGAAGGAAAGGATAGTGAATTTCCTGGAAGCAAATAAGTTGCAAGATCTGAGACAACATGGTTTTACCAAAGGGAAATCGTGCCAAATGAATCTCATTGAGTTCTTTGATTGGGTGACAGGAGAATTGAATCAGGGACGAGCTATGGACGTAATCTACTTAGATTTCAGCAAAGCTTTTGACATGGTTCCCCACAGGAGGCTCTTAAATAAACTGGATGGGCTGAAGATAGGACCTGAAGTGGTGAACTGGATTAGGAACTGGTTGAAGGACAGAGGCCAGAGGGTGGTGGTGAATGGAATTCGCACGGAGGAGGGAAAGGTGAGTAGTGGAGTGCCTCAAGGATCGATGCTGGGGCCGATTCTGTTCAATATATTTGTGAGTGACATTGCCGAAGGGTTAGAAGATAAAGTTTGCCTATTTGCGGATGATACTAAGATCTGTAACAGTGTGGACACCCGGGAGGGAGTGGAAAACATGAAAAAGGATTTGAGGAAGCTAGAAGAATGGTCTAAGGTTTGGCAATTAAAATTCAATGCGAAGAAATGCAAAGTGATACACTTAGGAAATAGAAATCCACGGGAGACATATGTGTTAGGCGGGGAGAGTCTGACAGGTACGGGCGGAGAGAGGGATCTTGGGGTGATAGTATCTGAGGATTTGAAGGCCCTGTATAAGTCGTTGGTGAGGCCCCACCTGGAGTATTGTGTTCAGTTTTGGAGGCCGTACCTTGTTAAGGATGTAAAAAGAATTGAAGCGGTGCAAAGAAAAGCTACGAGAATGGTATGGGATTTGTGTTACAAGATGTATGAGGAGAGACTTGCTGAACTAAACATGTATACTCTGGAGGAAAGGAGAAACAGGGGTGATATGATACAGACGTTCAAATATTTGAAAGGTATTAATCCGCAAACGAACCTTTTCCGGAGATGGGAAGATGGTAGAACGAGAGGACATGAAATGAGATTGAAGGGGGGCAGACGCAAGAAAAATGTCAGGAAGTATTTTTTCACGGAGAGAGTAGTGGATGCTTGGAATGCCCTCTCGCGGGAGGTGGTGGAAATGAAAACGATAACGGAATTCAAACATGCGTGGGATAAGCATAAAGGAATCCTGTGCCGAAGGAATGGATCCTCAGGAGCTTAGTCAAGATCGGGAGGCAGGGCTGGTGGTAGGGAGGTGGGGATAGTGCTGGGCAGACTTGTACGGTCTGTGCCCTGAAGAGCACAGGTACAAATCAAAGTAGGGTATACACAAAAAGTATCACATATGAGTTATCTTGTTGGGCAGACTGGATGGACCGTGCAGGTCTTTTTCTGCCGTTATCTACTATGTTACTATGTTACTATGTTCTCTTCTCCTCCCCTCCTCTCCCCTCCAAGGGCACCATATCTTCTCTTCTGCCTTCCCTTCTCCCTTCCTCTCCTCTCCATGGGCACCATCTCTCTTCTTTGTTTATTCCATACCCTATTGGTCCTGGCATCTCTGCTGGCTGCCTCTCTCCTCCTTCTCTTTGCCTGCAGTTTGGCATTTCTCACTCTCCTCCTCCTCCACCCCATTCCCCCTCTCACCCACACTGACTCTCTCTATTATTTCTCCCATGGGTCCAGCATTTGTGCCTGCCTTTCCTCTCTCCCTGTACTCAGCCATCTGACTCTCCTCCTCCCAGTCCTCTAAATTTGCCTTTAGAGTCTGCAATGCAACACACATGATGCTTCTCTCTGGCTGGGAACCCTCCCTCTGTAGCTCTCACCTTCTCTGATGGAACTTCCTGTTTCCTGTGGGCAGGAAACTACAAAGGGAGGGCTCCTGGCTAGAGAGAAGCAGTCTGTGTCTAGTGCTTCAGATTATAAAGCTAAGCTGGAAGGGCTACCAGGGGGAGGGTGAGGGAGATGTTGGAATGTGCACATGAGTGTGTGTGTGTGTGTGTGTGTGTGTGTGTGTGCTTGGAGGGGGTGGCAGTGGAGGCAGGAGAGAAAGATACGAGAAAGAGGAAGCTAAAAGAAGAGGATGAGACAGAGAGAAGATACAGGTAGCAGGGCAAGGAGTAGGGAGCTTAATGTGATAAATGCATTAAAAGTATTAACATGAGTTAAAATTTTAATGTGTTAATAGCATTAAAAACACATTTACGCCCAGACTCTATATAGTGCAACTGAAATTGCATATACTAATCTGATCATATTCTGGATTTGTGTGCACAATTTAATTACTTAACAAGCTAATCAGTGTTGATAATTGCCTCAACAATTGTCATTAATCAGAATTTACACTCACAACTTGCAAGGCGTATTCTGTAAAGTGGTGCACATAAATTAAAATGTGTGCTGCCAAAAAGGGGGCATTACCATGGATGTGGAATGGGCAGCCTTGGGCATCCTCAAAATCTACACACAGGGTTATAGAATACACCTGCTCCACACCTAAATTAGGTGCCGATATTTTCACCAAATTTTACTTGGCATAAAGGAATGCGCCGCCACTAGGAGTATTCTATAAACACACTAGGCACATTCTATATCCCATGCCTAAATCTAGGAGTGATTTATAGAATATGTCTACGCGGAAATATTTTCAGCGCCAATATTTCAGGCACCATATATAGAATCTAGTCCTAAATTTGTGCACTGTATATTGATGAACGTGCATGAAGCTCTGAGTGGATTTGTATGTGGTCACCTTGGCCCAGATATTCAGAACTGTCGGTGCTGAGCCCAGATATTCAATACCAGTCCGTTTTTGGCTGGGTTAAATGTAACCAAACTTGGCTACCAAACTTAGCTGGTGATGTGCTGAATATTGGCAGATAGCTGGTTATATTGCATGATATAACGGGCTATCTGCTAATCCACAGATTCTATATAGTGCGCCTAGAGATCCGCGCCAATTCTATAACAATATGCATAATTTAAGAAGTGTAACAAGCTAATGAGCACTGATAACAGCACTTAACAAGCAATAATGAACACTAATTGGCACTGATTAGAATTTAAGCACACAACTCGCTAAGCATATTCTGTAACATTGTGCTCCAAACATCTAACACATGCAGGCAAAAAGGGGTATGGTTATAGGCAGGTTATAGGCAGGGAAATTTAAACACCTAGGGCAAGATGCACAAAAGTCCTCGTTAGAGCCGTTCCGTATCGAATTCCATAACAAATCGGTGCGGAACGACTATGCACGAAGGAAAGAGAATGCAAATGAGCTGCTCGTTGCAGCTCACTTGCATTCTCTAACCCTTTGTTAAAACCGTCGATAATGTGCGCACATTTTGTCGGCGGCTTTACTGGCTGACCAGGTATTCACCACAGTTTGGTGCTGCAGGGTGCTCTTTCCCTGACGAAGCCTCAGTGGCAAAACGGGACCATTCGGGAGCCCCTGGTTGGAGCAGCAATAAGCTAAGTAGCTGTGGCGATTGATATTTATTGAATATGTTTGTGATATTTAGCACTGAATAGATATTAGAAACACACTAATGGATTTTGAGGGAGGAGGTTGGCAGAGAACCAGTGATTACATGTTTGTGACTACATGAATATAATCTTATTGATTAAAAAAGTGTCACTGGTCTGAGGTCCTCTCCCCCTCTGTCACTTATCTACAATCGAGATGGAATACCCGCTGTATTTTTGTTGTTACATTTGAATCCCATATTTTCCCACCTATTTGCAGGCTCAATGTGGTTTACATAGTGCCGGAGATGTGATTGCAGACTCTGGTGTAGGCAAACACAGAGTGATGTAGAGATAAGAGAAAGTTCATGTGGTATTGCCATGCGAGATAAGGTAAACTTCGTGTGGGATAGCCACATAGGGCATGGAAAGGACAACTCAGGGGAATTGACCAACAGAGGCTCTCAGAAGAACAAAGGAGTGGAGTAACATGGCTACCATACTACTTTGTTCATGATTATTTCACAAATCCTGTCCAATGTTATGGCAAACTAAAATTATGTGAAAAACCTTTTTTAGTTCAATCATTTTATTTATAAATGAAACAATGTAAAACAGAACAGAAACACTATAAAATGTTGCTGTCCCCTCAGTAAGGTCAACACACACTCCCTCCAGTGGAAAACACTATGCACAAATGTGTGCAAAATCTAATTCAGAACCTTACCATACCTTAACAATATTAACTCCCAGGACTCAAAGATCAACAAGCTTATCCGTGAAAAGACAGCACTGTAACTATTACACCAGGCCCTAAAACATCATTACAGCGCCAGGTGAGCAAACAGAATAAAGAGGACTGCTATAGATCTCTACACAGAAACTACATACTAGCAAAATACAAGCACCTTGGTCTCATGTGACACACACACAGACAGACCCTCAACAAATATGAAACAAGGGACCACAGTTCAGTAACAGATATAAAGGCAAAAACCGGTAAACCTCAAGAAGCCAGACTTGCATATAAACCAATACTTTCAGCATCTGACTTCTTAGTGTCCCTTTCTTTCCATTATATTCAGCATCTCTCTGTGTCTCTATCTTGTCCTATCCAGTATTGCCCCTCTGTGTCCCTACCCCACCCATTTCTATCATTTCTCCTCTGTGTTCCTATCCCAACCTTTTTCCAGCATTGCCACTCTGTGTCCCTGTCTTTATGCTTACTCCATGCCCAACATCTTTTCTCAGTGATCTGTCTCTCCCCCCCCCCCCCCCCACTTTTCCTTTCCTCCCACAACACCCCACCTGAATCCAACATCTCTCCTTCTCTATTCCCTACTCGACCTCCAGTGGTTCAGCATATCTCCCTCCATGGGTCCAACGTCATTCCTCTTCAGTTTTATTCCCCTCAATCCAGTCTAGGTTTCTTTCCTCCTGCCCTCCCCCCCCCCCCCCCCAGAGTCCAGCATCTCTTCCCCTCTCTCCATTCCCCAGTCTGTTTTCTCTCTCTTGTACCCTCCATTCTTCCTGGCAGGTCCAGCACATTATCCACCCCTGCCAAGTCCAGCACATCTCCATCTTCATTCCCCCCACCAGGTCCAACACATCTCCATCTCTCCTCCCAACTGGGTCCAACACATTTCCATAACCATCCCTCCCCAAATGGGTCTAGCACATATCCATTTCTCTCCCCCCCCCTCCCCAGATCCAACACATCTCTATCTTCATCTCTCCCCTATCAGGTCCAACACATCTTTATCTCCTGCTCTAACCCATCAAATTAAACACATGTGTATCTCCATCTCCACCCCCCACAGGTCCCACCCCTCTCCATGTCAATCTTTCCCCTCCCACAGTTCCAACACATCCCCATCCCCCTCTCCCCCACCCCACCCACCAGGTCCAGCAGAACTCCATCTCTTCCTTATCCTCCCCCCCTCAGCATCCTCCAAGCTTACTCCAATTTCTGGCAGCAGCATTGGCAGTGAAAGAAATAGAGTCAGTGCCTATGGCCGATGGCCTTTTACTGTCTCACATTTCATCTATGCAGAAGCAGGAAGTTGCATCAGAGAAGGTGGGACACGACAGGAAAAGGCCTGATGAAGGCTGGACTCACTCACTATTTTAATCCCTGCTGTTGTCAGTGGTTGGAAGATGCTGGAGTTGTGATGATAGGGGAGAAAGAGAGAAATACTCTACTTTGGAGCAGAGGGTGGGGATAAGGAGAGGGAGAGTGACACTGACTGGACCTGGGAGGGGAAAAAGAGGGACACATTGATGGTTTTAAGGGTCTATCAGCAGCCTGCCTGGCCATTTAAAAAAATGTCCACTTGGCAACCTTACTCTCCATCCTTTTTTATATTTATTGAATTTTCAATTGTATTAAAAACCAAAGAAATCACAACCTTTTTCATTACTGGGACATGGTTATAGAATTATTTTCCAGCTCCTTGATAGCTGGAATATACTTTATTAACTTTTTTTTCTTCAATGTCTAAAAGCATATTTATGTTTGCTTTTATATGATTTAAGCAGTGGCATAGCCATGGGGAGCATATTCAAAAGCATGGATTAATGAGACAAAGCCAACATGGATTTAGTGAAGGGAAATCTTGCCTCACCAATCTACTACATTTCTTTGAAGGGGTGAACAAACATGTGGATAAAGGGGAGCCGGTTGATATTGTGTATATGGATTTTCAGAAGGCGTTTGACAAAGTACCTCATGAAAGACTCCAGAGGAAATTGGAGAGTCATGGGATAGGAGGTAGTGTTATATTGTGGATTAAAAACTGGTTAAAAGATAGAAAACAGAGAGTAGGGTTAAATGGTCAGTATTCTCAATGGAGAAGGGTAGTTAGTGGGGTTGCCCAGGGCTCTGTGCTGGGACCGCTGCTTTTTAACATATTTATAAATGACCTAGAGATGGGAATAACTAGTGAGGTAATTAAATTTGCTGATAACACAAAATTATTCAAAGTCGTTAAATCGCGGGAGGATTGTGAAAAATTACAAGAGGATCTTACGAGACTGGAAGACTGGGCATCTAAATGGCAGATGACGTTTAATGTGAGCAAGTACAAAGTGATGCATGTGGGAAAGAGGAACCCAAATTATAGCTACGTCATGCAAGGTTCCACGTTAGGAGTCACAGACCAAGAAAGGGATCTAGATGTCGTCATTGATGATACGTTGAAACCTTCTGCTCAGTGTGTTGCTGCGGCTAAGAAAACAAGTAGAATGTTAGATATTATTAGGAAAGGAATGGAAAACAAAAATGAGGATGTTATAATGCTTTTGTATCGCTCCATGGTGCGACCACACCTTGAATTTTGTGTTGCATTCTGGTCACCGCATCTCAAAAAAGACATAGTGGAATTAGAAAAGGTGCAGAGAAGGGCGACGAAAATGATAAAAGGGATGGGACGACTTCCCTATGAGGAAAGGCTAAAGCGGCTAGGGCTCTTCAGCTTGGAGAAAAGGCAGCTGAGGGGAGATATGATAGAGGTCTATAAAATAATGAGTGGAGTTGAATGAGTAGATGTGAAGCATCTGTTCACGCTTTCCAAAAATACTAGGACTAGGGGGCATGCGATGAAGCTACAATGTAGTAAATTTAAAACAAATTGGCGAAACCTTTTCTTCACTCAATGTGTAATTGAACTCTGGAATTTGTTGCCAGACAATGTGGTAAAGGCGGTTACCTTAGCGGAGTTTAAGAAAGGTTTGGATGGCTTCCTTAAGGAAAAGTCCACAGACCGTTATTAAATGGACTTGGGGAAAATCCACTATTTCTGGGATAAGCAGTATAAAATGTTTGTACATTTTGGGGATCTCACCAGGTATTTGTGACATGGATTGGCCACTGTTGGATGCTGGGCTCGATGGACCTTTGGTCTTTCCCAGTATGGCAATACTTATGTACTTATGTACTTATGGGGATGGCCTTGGGGGGCTGGGTTTCCCCACTTTGGGCTTAGGCCCCCTCCAGAACTACAGGACCCTTTACCTTTTCTGCTGGGGATACCAAAGCTCTGCCAGCCAAATTCAGTGTCATGGCTCTCCTTCTCCTTGTGCTTCTTCCTTAAGGCAGAAGTCGGCACATACCTTCAACTTGCATACCTTCAACTCCCAAGAAGTCCTAGCATCAGTAGCTGAAAGCACACATCGACCTCTGCCTTAAGGAAGCAGCACAAAGAGGAAGGGTGAGGTGCCACTATATTTATTTGGCTGGTGGGGCCTCAGTATCCCTGCCAGGAAAGGTATGTTTGGTGCATGTGCAACAGGAGGGGACAGGGAACAAGAGGTATCAATGCATTGCCCCCCAGTCTATCCCTGGGTGCCCCCAAGATTGGAGGGCTGGCCATGCCCCTGAATTTAGGCAATATGTTTTAATGATGTATTTTATGTTTTGGTTATTTTATTGATTGAGATTTATGAACCACCTTCATGAAGAATTTACCCAAGATGATGTACGATAGGTATAGCTTGACATAAAAGGAAAAATGAGGTCTTACCTACTAATTTTCTTTCCTTTAGTCTCCTGATTTGGATACTTTTTTTCTGACCTAGACGCCCAATGCCAAATCTGCCTTCACATGTAGAAAGTTTCTTGGAAAGATGTGATATTTGTGGAAAAAAAGGCTTTATATTTAAGATTTATTTGGATGCTACAATATAATGACAGTAATATCATTAGTTTATTAAAAGTTATAAAACCAGTGGGTAGAACATCCATTGAAATAACTTACATTGGCAGTGTTTTATTTAAGCTTTCTCCTCTTTTTGTAGAAGATAAGCCTTCTTCAGAGTGCATCAAAACACGTCAGACTCTTTGGATGAAAGAGCCAAGCTGTTTTTTATTTCAAAATAAAACCTGAAATAAACTTTCCCACTAATAGATCTGACAAGTTGCAAATACCTGAGCTTTAAGCACTGCAATGATATTCACACATCTAATGGATGTCATCTTCCACATATCTGCCAAGTACAGAAAATAAAATCTCACATTGATTTTGGTTATACTGCAGTTTCCTTGTTTCTGAAATACTGAAAAAAAATGATGCCATTGAACTGAGCATTCTAATATATTATTTTTATCTTGCCTGCTTTATTTTATTTTCATGTGTATTTTTATAGATATATCTGAGAAATGAACTAAAAGCTTTTTCCATCTGGAAGGTTTGATTATAGTTCAAAAACATTCCCTGCCCTGCAAAGTTGTTCTAGTGAAAGGTTTAAATGCATATATAAAACTTTGGCTATTTTATAATGAGATTTTAAACCATATTTAAATAATGAATGAAGGTTAAGTATGACAGACCACAGCATTTATGTATCTCACCAGCACAATTAGAAACAAAACCTGCCATTAAATTTCAAAGTTGCTGGGTTTTTTTAACTGAATATATACATTTTCATTTGTTGCTCAAAGTAAGTTTCTTTCAGGCTCACAAGCTAAGATAGCATATTGCTGCATTATTGTACCATAAACAAATTTGGGAGCTCTTTTAGTAAACAGCGTTAGAAAATGAGCTTAGTGCATTTTAAAGTTGGACACTCCTGTGCAGTAGGTCCATTTCTACTGTGGCAGTATTTAAGGCATTTTCAATTATTTTTTTTTTCAGGTGCACTAATGTTCGCATTAGCGTGCATTACCTGAAAAAAGCTAATAATGAACCACATGCTGCCTCCTATTTAAGAGGTGCTAACCCCAGGATTCTATATATTGTGCCTAGTGTTCTATAACAAGACACGTAATTTAAATGGCTTAAAAAGCCAATCAGAATTTTAACAGCACTTAACAATCAATAATAAGCACTAATTGGAATAATTAGACTTTATGCACATAACTTGCTAAGGGGATCTTTTACAAAGGTGCACTAGCATTTCTAGCATGCGCGAAAAGATAATAGACACCCACATATTCCTATGGGTGTATCTAGCATTAAACAAGTGCTTATTTTTAGCATGCACAAAAATGCTAGTGCCCCTTTGTAAGAGAACCTCTAAGCACATTCTGTAATGCACAGCGGCTACATTCTAATGCACAGAGCTAAAAAAGGGAATGGTTATGGGAGGGGAAATGGGCATTTTGTGGGTGTTCCAAAATTTACAAGCACTGTTATAGAATATGCCCCTCTGTGCCTAAATCTACGCACCAGTATTTATACCACATTTCACGTGGTGTAAATGGATGTGTGTAGTTCTAGGCTCTGCTTATAGAATACACTTAGGTAGAAATTTATTTATTCCACACAAATTTTTCAGGTGCCATATATAGAATCTAGCCCTAAGTGTCTCATATTAATTCTATGTAATCCAGTTAGCGAGCACTAATACAAGTGTGCTAGCTGGATGGGGGAGGGGGGGCAGCACAGGGAGGGGTGGCTCAGGGAGTGGGAGAGATGCACCTTCTGTTAAAAAAAATTTTTCCTGGCTATGCCACTGTCCCTTACTGAGGGATTCACTAACCTACAGTACTTCAGTATCCCAGTTTGGTGAATCCCACAGTAAATGTTGCTTGTTTTGCTGCCTCCATGATTACCATGGTTTCAAGCCACAGCAATTCACAGCCCCAGCTCAGGCCTGTTATCTTTAAGGACCAATCCAGTGTTATAGAAAAATAGATTGTGCCCCCTCCTTTATCCATTTCAAAACAAGGATTGTCTCTTGCATCCTCCCCTACCCATGATCCCTTGGATAAAAAGCAACTGGACTCCAGCCTCCACCCACCCACCCTTATTCCCCAATCCAATGTAAATAGCTCAGTTACACCACCAATCATCTATTTCCCCAAAGCCCCCAGTACTTAGTATGTTCTCCCTGGTGGGTACTGGAGAGCAGGGGTGATTCCCAGCCATTTCTATTTTAACATGAACTAAAATAAAATAACACAGTTTAACACAAAACAGTGAACAATATAGTATGTAGTGTACCATTTTTCATTTTAATACATGATATAATGAAACAGGAAGCACTAATAATGATTCTAAACTACACAAAAAGGAAAAGAAACAAACAAAAGTATAAACAAATGAAATGAAAAACAAATTTCCTGCACATTTCATGGACACTGTTACTCAAATTGAGGGAGGTCAATAACCAAAATGTATCTTTATGAGAGTAAACCATACATGGAAATAATTTTTTAAAATTGTTTCTAAGCAGAATGGTTTTCCAATAATGTAGTTAATTACATATAACAGAAGTTTATTACAAAATAGCTCACATGGCTTGTGCATAAATTTATGCATTTTGATGTGTAAAAGAAAAGTCCCCCGTCCCCCCCCCCCCCCCCCCACGTAAAAAAAAAAAAAAAAGGCTACAATAAGGATGGTTGGAACTCTTTGGGCATGAAGCTATTCCAACCTCTCAATCTCATAGTTCTATAATTTCTTAATACTTTTTTATTTATGCATTCTTGTATCCCACTATTATCTATAAAGAAGTACAGTTTAATGTGGTTACAATAGATTTTAGCAGTCAAGATTTGGGGAACATCAATAGCTGATGTGTTAGGCCTTGTCATTTTAGACAATGTAGGATTTAAAGAGGTTGGTAGCTTATGTGGTTAGCTATAGAATGTTTTGAAAAGGTAGGTCTTCAGTTCTTTTCTAAACTGAATGTAGTTAGTGATGCTTCTCGTTGCCTTTGGTATTAAGTTCCACCATTTGGAGACCAGATAGCTGAAACCTGCTGTGTAGATGGTTTTGTCGATTAAGTTTCTGCAGTTGGGTAGGTGAAGGAGTAGATATCCTCTGGTTTCTGGGCTTGCATTCCTTGGGGACAGTTCAATCATGTCTATCATATACTTAGGTGCCATGACAAATAGTATCTTCAAATTGAGGGTGCTCGCTTTGAAAAATAGTCTTGCTTTCATAAGCAGCAGTGCAGTGAGTAGTGGAGTTGTCCATTCATATTTCAACTTCTTGAATATCAATTTTGCTGCCGTATTCTGAACAGTTTGCAACAATTTTAATGTGTTTTCCTTACACCCTATGTATGCTGCATTACAGTAGTCTAGTTGTGATAGTACCATCAATTGCACCATTATCGGGAATGCTTGTCTAGGGAAGTAGTCTCTTATTCTTCTCAACTTCCATAGTGTTCTGAAGCATTTTGCAGTTATAGCCAACATTTGGTTGTCTAGTGTTAAGTGTTTATCGAGAATAATACCCAATATCTTTAGATGTGTTTCGATTCAATATGTTTGCCAATTTATTGTGAAATATTGGTAGAGTGTGGGGGTTGTGCAGGCTGGATAGAACCAGGAATTTGGTTTTGTCTCTGTTTAGTTTGAGTTTGAATGTTAATGCCCAGTTTTCCATGAGGTCTAATCCTATTTGATCTTCATCCTGTATTTATGTGATACTTTTGTTGAACGGTATGTATATGGTGACATCATCTGCGTATATGAATGGGTTGAAGCCCATTTGTTCCAGTTTTTGTCCAAGTGATGCCATCACTACTTTGAACAGTATTGGTGATATTGGTACTCCCTATGGTACTCCACACTCAGAAGTCCAAGAGGCTGACATTTGGCATCTTTACAATGTAGGATCTGATGTTTAGGAAACCATTGAACCATGCTGCCACTGTTCCGCTGATTCCTATATTGTCGAGTAGGGTTGTTAGTGTTGTGTGATCTACTAGGTTGAATGCACTTGACATGTCGAATTGTAGTAGTAGTATGTTTCGTCCTTGGTATATTAGGCTTCTGAATTTTGTTATTAGGGTGGTTATGATGTCTCTGTACTGTGTTGTGGTTTGAAACCTGATTGGGATTTGTGGAGGATTAAGAATTGTGTCAAGTATTCCATTAGTTGCTGTGCTACCAGGCCTTCCATCTTTTTGATCAGTAGTGGTATTGAGGCCACTGGTATGTAGTTTTGGATGTTGCTGATCTTGCTGGTTGTGTTTTGGGGGATTGGTGTGAGTACAATGTCACCTTTGTCTGTTGGGAACTTTTCCTTTGAGAAAATGTATTTGATGTGTTTTGTGATGTCTTTGATGAACCATTCTGGTGGGTCTTTCATCACATAATTAGGGCAATTGCCAAGTAGGCAGCGGGCATCTGCATATTTTGTCAATAGTGTCTTTATTGTGTTTGGTTCAGAAGACTTGAAGGAAGACCAGATTCTGTCTGCTGTGGTGTGGGCGTTGTTTATTTCGCATTCTTGTAGGAATTCTATGATGGATTGTTGTGGTTTCGCAAGATTTGACCTTGTGTTTGCTATTTTGTGTTTAAAATGTTGTGCAAGCTCAGTTGTTTAATTGGGGTTCTGGAGTGTTTGTATGTATGTGGGGTTTTGGTCTTTGTCTACCTGGGTTGTATGTGCTATTCTTTTCTTACTGTCGCATCTGCTTCCCATATTTGAAACCACCACTGTGTGGAAGAAACTAAACATTGTCATGCATGTTCCTCTGTTGCTCCATAGAATCCAAGCCCACGATGCATGTCTTGTCAGTGCCTGTTGCTTTGGTTGTGATTGGCTCGTCCTGCATAGTTCGTTGGAGCGGGTCACGCTGCTCACGTCCCACTGGGGGATTGTCTTCTGCAGCCCTGACCTGCCTTTGGGTCTCAACTTCCTTGGTCATCAGAGAGGTGACCCTTGTGGTCCACCATGGTCAGCTCTCATCAGTTGCCCCAGCACTGGAAGCTTCTGCCTCCTGTTGCCAACCACGTCGGCCTCTCTCAGGCATCTGGCTCCGCTGTCTGATGCTGGGCCTGGTGGTGGTGGATGCTGGGTGCGGTGGTGGAGATCATCTGGAGATGCTCCATTGGGGTTTTCCCCCACACCTTGCATGCTCAAGGGGCTCGCGGGTCGGCTCAGGTCTTACTTTATAATCAATAATGGCTTATTAATGCAGGCTTGCTGATATTTTATTATAAGCAGGCATGCAACATGCCAACCATATGGGGGAGCTAATAATTTTTATTATTAGATTAGTGAAAAACTTTCTTAACTTTCTCCAAAAGCCTTGAAGTACAAGGGTCTATGGTACAACATATTAGGCTTAATAGTTCTCAGAATCTCTCTATTGCTTCACAATATAAAAAAGAGGGACACTGGAGTGAAAGTAGGCATGCATTATCAGGAACTCTTTGTTTGAATTGTAAAGGAAATGTATGATCCCCTGCTGCCAGAATACTGCAAATTTCTCTAATTAAAAAATATGCAGATTTATCATAGTCCTTATCTGTAAATTACTTTTGCTCCTTTTGAGCTGTTGAAGTTTATAATATATAGGGGCTCATTTTGGAAAAACTTAGACTTATAAAGTACCACAGTAACCTATGGTACTTTGTAAGTTTAGGTGCTTTCAAAATGAGCCCTATTGTGTACCAGTCTAAGCAAGAAAGTTAACTTCCAGACTTTCATACTATAATGGAGGAATGCAGCTTGGACACTGTGGTTATTATGGATTCAGAGTTCAATGAGTCCCATGAAGGGCCAGACTTAAGAGGTGGGGTGTCCATTGAGGGACCCATCCCACAATAGCCACAATATTTGCAACTGGACAGCGAGTCTATGAAAGAGCAGTACTGCAAATATTACGCCACATTTTCTGTTGGAATAGAGGATATATAGTTCTACTATAAATTTATTTATTTATTTATTTATTTATCAATGTATTTATACCCCACATTATCCCCACAAACATGCAGGCTCAATGTGGCTTACAAAACCAGAGAGAGAGAGAGAGATCTCTGGGTGATATCAGATACAAATTAGAATTGAAGAGCAAATGTGCAAGAAAGAAAAGACACTTTAAATCCCTACATAAGAACATAAGAGTAGCCATACTGGGAAAGACCAATGGTCCACTTAGCCCAGTATCCTGTTTTCTAAACAGTGGCCAAGCCAGGTCACAAGTACCTGGCAGAAACCCAAATTGTGGCAACATTCAATGCTACCAATCCCAGGGCAAGCATTGGCTTCCCCATGTCTGTCTTAATAGCAGACTATGGACTTTTCTTCCAGGAAGTTGTCCAAACCCTTTTAAAACCCAGATACGCTAACCGCTATTACTTCATCCTCCAACAAAGAGTTCTAGAGCTTAACTATTTGTTGAGTGAAAAACATATTTCCTCCTATTTGTTTTAAAAGTATTTTCCTGTAAATTCCTTGAGTGTCCCCTAATCTTTTGGAACTAGCAAAAAATTGATTTACTTCTACTCGTTCTACAACACTCAGGATTTTGTAGACCTCAATCATATCACCCCTCATCTATCTCTTTTCCAAGCTCTTTTCTAACCTCTTTAGCCTTTCCTCATATGAGAGGAGTTCCATCCCTTTATAATTTTGGTCACTCTTCTTTGAACCTTTTCTAATTCTGCTATATCTTTTTTGAGATACGACAACCAGAACCGAATGCAATACTCAAGGTGAGGTTGCACCATGGAGTGATACAGAGGCATTATAGTATTTTCGGTCTTATTCAGTATCCCTTTCCTAATAATTCCTAGTATTCTGTTTGGTTTTTTTTGTCCACTGCCACACATTGAGCAGAAGATTTCAGTATATTATCTATAATGACACCTAGATCTTTTTCTTGGTGGACCCTAGCATCAGGTAACTATGATTCAAATTATTCTTTCCAATGTGCATCACCTTGCATTTGTCCACATTAAATTTCATCTGTCATTTGGATGCCCAGTCTTCCAATTTCCTAATGTCTTCCTGCAATATTTCACAGTCTGCATGTGTTTTGAATAGTTTTGTATCATCTGCAAATTTAATCACCTCACTCGTTGTTCTAATTTCCATATCACTTATAAATATGTTAAATAGCACCGGTCCCATTACTGATCCCTGTGGAAGTTCACTGTTCACCCTCATCCAATGAGAGAAATAACCATTTAACCTTACCCTTTGTTTTCTGTCCAATAACAAATTCCTATTCTACGCCAAAACATTGCCTCCTATCTCATGACTTTAATTTTCTTAGGAGTCTTTCATGAGGAACTTCATCAAAAGCTTTCTGAAAATCTAGATACACTACAAAAATCTAGATACACTACAACAACCGGCTCACCTTTATGTAGTGTATCGAGATTTTCAGAAAGCTTTTTTTATCACAAAATATCTCACCTTCATTACATATGCAAAATATAGAATAAATGACCACAGACTAGAAATAAAAATATGCAAACACAAAGTGAACTGGACACCCTCAAAAATGGACTACATACACAGTACAACACCAGAGAAATAGAAATACATTTCCCGCTGTACTGTGCAAAAATATAAAGGTATCAGAGATGCAACACATTCAGATTTCCAAAGCTAGCATAGTGAAATCACTAAACCAAAAATACTTTTTCTGCATGGATAGATCAGTCCCCATAGCTTGTATCTCCCACATTTTGCACGCCTGAGTTATACCCTGGCTGCAGCATGCTCTTCCACATGGCTTTAGATTGTAAGCTCCTTTGAGCAGGGACCGTCCTTCTTTGTTTATTTTGTACAGCGCTGCGTAACCCTAGTAGCGCTCTAGAAATGTTAAGTAGTAGTAGTAGTATTTACCCATGGGCTTGAAGAGATTGGCTGAAGCAGAAGTGGTTCTCCATTAAGCAGGGTGAGGCAGCTGCTTCAGGTGGAGCATTTTTGGTGGTGGCAGCAAGTGCCCTCAAAACAACCCAGTGGTGACCACCTTACTTCGTCCAGTTTCTGTGCAGTGGAAGGCAGCATTGGGCCCTATTATACATTGCTGGGGTCATAAATGATTTAGATAGGGCCTCAGCTCACAGTTCTTTGCATGACTTTTTGCAAGGAGCAAACAAATACACTTAGAGGGGCATTTTTGAACGGGTTCGGCCATCTCTAAGGGTGCCCATCTCTGACAACGGCGCCGCGAAGGGACGGGGCCAACCGTATTTCGAACAAGATGGCCGGCCATCTTTCGTTTTTATAATACGGTTGGGGCCGGCCAAATGTCAGTGATGGCCTCGGTTTTTGCCAATAATGGAATCCGAGGCCAGCCATCTCAAACCTGGCCAAATCCAAGGCATTTGGTCGTGGGAGGAGCCAGCATTTGTAGTGCACTGGTCCCCCTGACATGCCAGAACACCAACCGGGCACCCTAGGGGGCACTTCTAAAAATTAAAAAAAGCATTAAAATAGCTCCCAGGTGCATAGCTCCCTAACCTTGGGTGCTGATCCCCCCAAATCCCCCACAAAACCCACTCCCAATAACTCTACACCATAGCCCTTATGGGTGAAAGGGGGCACCTACATGTGGGTACAGTGGGTTTTGGGGGGGGGTTTGGAGGGCTCCCATTTACCACCACAAGTGTAAGAGGTAGGGGGTGGATGGGCCTGGGTCCACCTGTCTGAAGTGCACTGCACCCACTAAAAACTGCTCCAGGGACCTGCATACTGCTGTCAGGGAGCTGGGTATGACATTTGAGGCTGCCATGGAGGCTGGCAAAAAAAGTTGTTTTTTTGAGGGTGGGAGGGGGTTAGTGGCCACTGGGGGAGTCAGAGGAGGTCATCCCCGATTCCCTCCGGTGGTCATCTGGTCAGTTCGGGCACTTTTTTGGGACTTGGACCTGAAAAAAAAGGGACCAAGTAAAGTCAGCCAAATGCTCGTCGGGGCCGGCTTTCTTTTTTCCATTATCGGGCGAAGCCAACCATCTTGTGCCACGCCCCGTCCCGCCCACATCCCGCCTTCTGTACCCTGCCGACACGCAACGGACTGCAGTTGAGGCCGGCCAAAATCGACTTTCGATTATGCCGATTTCGCAGGCCTTGAGAGATGGCCAGCCATCTCCCAATTTGCTAGCCATAGTAAACTGGTCCTTTTATGAAGCTGCAGCAAAAGGGGGCCTGTGCTGGCATTTGTGCATGTTTTTGATGTGCGCTGAGGCCCCTTTTTATCACAGCAGGCCACATTGGCGGTAAGGGCTGTCGTGCTAACCCAGCAGTAACCACTGCCCGATAACCACTGGTACACACTGGCACTACAAAAATTGAAATGTTTTTGCAGTGCAGGAAATGGCACAAACTGGGGGAGGGAGCTACCGCTGGGCTGCTGCGGTAGATTGGTGATACTTCCCTTTTAGTGAGCAGGAAGCCCGCATTGGGCCTACTGCCGCTTCGTAAAAGGGCCCCGGAGCCTTTTGTGTGAAAGTTTGCATTCATTATGTATGTAAACTTCACAGGTAAAAAGTATCCATTTACACCAATACAGATAACTAGATTATTCGCTCTTAAATTACTTAACACCATGGAATTAACTTCATTTTGTGATGAGATTTCATGTGCTTCAATGCACTGTCAAGGTAGATGAATCAATGAGACAAGAATCTTGTGAATGTATTAGTACTTCTATATAAATAATTCTGGCACTGAAGTCAACTTGTTAAAAAAGATCTATAAAAGCAAGATATAATGCCAAGATGCCTTAAACAAAGTGGGATTCCCAAGTGTAAAGTCAGCTTTTGGAAATGTGTACAAATGCTGACAGGTTTCCAATCTTGGATAAATGTCTAATACTTTCTGTAGAAGAGGCTTCTCCAGTGTTCATTATTACTGACACAGGTGGGCAAGTTACATGCAGGATTCATCATTTCCCCTTGTGGTCTAAAATCACTTTCTTTGAACAATGATAAATGAAAATTACTTTTCTGCAACAGCCCTTAAGCCAATACCTTCCTGTCACTGCCCTTAAACTAGACTTTTTAGAATATTTGTTGTTATATCCAACTCAGTGTCACCTCACAGCTTGAGAAATAAAGTCATTATTAGGACTTGCCATTAACAGGCCTTTCTTAAATGTATTCTAATTATGATTTGACAGTGCATGCCCCCTCGCATTTGCACACCATAGTGCTTATGTGCCCCATTATAAAATAGCACTTATCCTACAAGCTACTTTTGGTGCATGTACACTCACAAAGGGCACCTAGGCTTTAACCC
This sequence comes from Microcaecilia unicolor, assembly GCF_901765095.1. Lineage (NCBI taxonomy): Eukaryota > Metazoa > Chordata > Amphibia > Gymnophiona > Siphonopidae > Microcaecilia > Microcaecilia unicolor. Next base: position 126,819,832 of record NC_044036.1, read on the forward strand.
AATTCTCTTCTGGGCCTATTGTTGCCAACACTTACCTTCTCCCTGGCTGACTTTTCTTAAAGACTGTACAATTTTTACAAAGAGTATGCACTATTTGCAAAGAGTGCACACTCCTTTCCAATAGTATGTGCATGTAAGTTAACATATATTATCATGCATTACGGTGGGAATTCTAGAACATAGCTGCTAACATTTATGTGCCCCTTACACATTTAAATATTTAGAAAATGGCAATGATACACAATGTGTATGCATGTACATATAATTGCCAAAATTCTGTAGATACATGAATAGCTTATTTATTTAGATTTTGCTCACACCTTTTTCAGTAGTCGCTCAAGGAGAGTTGCATTCTGTTACACTGGGTATCTCCCTGTCCCTGGAGGGCTCACAATCTAATTTTCTACCTGAGACAATGGAGGGTTTTGATTTGCCCAAGATCACAAGGAGTAGCACTGGGACTTGAACTGGGTACTTATGGTTGTCAAGGCTGCTACTCTAACCACTAGGCTACTCCTTATATAGTATGTACTTAGAAGGGAGGTGAGCACTTGGGCAAATCTTGGGTGGAGCATAGGCAGGGCTCAAACCTATGTGCATAACTTACAGAATACTGTAAGTTTCATGGGTATCTTCAGCACGTAAGTGCTAACACACACCACCTATACAAAAAAAAAGCTAACAAACAAACAACCAACAAAAAAAAGCAAGCACGGGGCAGCAGCAGCCTTCAGGCATGGGCTGTCGGCTCTTCTGGTCCTCTCTCTGCCCCTGGAGCAGGAAGTTGATGTCAATTGTCAACTTCTTGCTCCAGGGGCAGAGAGAGAGAGAGAGGAGAGAGCACCGGCAGAGCCGACAGTGCATGCCTAAAGGCTGCTATGGCCCCGCGCTTGCTTTTTTTTGTTGTCACAGCCGCTGCTGCCCAACAAGAGAAGCAGTAGTGGCCAGGAAACAGCTACCACGTGGAAGGGAGAGCGGGAGGCAGGAGTTGTCTTACCGCCACTACTGCTCACTGGGAGAAGCAGCAGCAGTGGGGGAAAAGTGATCTGACCAGCAGTGTCTCAGCGGGAGACTTTCCCGCTTTGGCGGAAGTGCTGACGATGACCCGCCAAAGCGGGAGTCTCCTGCTGAATGCGGGAGACTTGACATGTCTGTAATTCTGAAATCCTTAGTAGCTGCTGTGGCAGCCTGCTATTTCAAAGGTGAGAAAGGTTAATAAAAGAGAGCCTGTAGTGTGAGTTCCAAGAACAGTGCTTGAGTTTAAGCGCAGATTGAATTCTGATCTGGTTTAGTCTGTTATTGCTGCTGACTGACTGAAATTAAAATTGTTCAGTGTGAGAGTAAGTGTACGCTGCATGATGAGCTGAACTCCTACCATGTGTTTAGCTAGAACATCAGTACAGTTAGTGCAGCTGAAAGGACAACAATTATTTGTTTGATTTTAAATAGCTAAACTGTCCACAGTTTTGTGAAGTTTTTAAAGTCATTATAGTGAGCTTGGTGTCAGTGTGAAGGAGAAAGGGTTTTCATTTCATTTTATTTGATTAGAGAAGAACCCCTCACTACTGGAGCAGCAACTGCACCACCGCCATGAATGTCCAAAGTCCCTGCTCAAGCAAGGCCTACAGCTAAGTGATCATCACACCATGGCACATCACATCAGAGACTTTTGGGCTCATTTTCAAAACAGAAAAGCATCTAAAAAGTGGCATAAAGCAGCATTTGGACATTTGTCTCACAAAAATGGCCAAATCAGTATTTTTGAAACCTATTTTTAGACATTTTTCTATGAAGTCCGTCAGAAGTGCATCCAAATCTCAAAGGGGCGTGTCAGGGGCGTGTTCAGGCTGGAACATGGGCGTTCCTAAAACTTAGATGGTTTTCAGCCATAATGGAACAAAACAAAATCGTCCAGGACTAAAATGTAGACGTTTTGAGCTAGACCTGTTTTTATAACGAATAAGGCACAAAATGTGTCCTAAATGCCCAGATGACCACTGGAGAGAATCAGTGATGACCTCTCCTTACTCTCCCAGTGGTCACTAACCCTCTCCCACCCCCCCCAAAAATGTGATGAAAAACATTACTTGCCAATCTGTATGCCAGCCTCAGATGTTATACTCAAGTCCATTAGAATAGCATGCAGGTCCTGGAGTAGTCTAATGGTGGGTGCACTTCACTGCAGACAGGTGGACTCAGGATCCTACCTCCCCCTACCTGTTACACTTGTGGACAAAACTGTAAGCCCTTCAAAACTCAGCAGAACCCCACTGTACCCACATATAGGTGCCCCCTTTACCCGTAAGGGCTATGGTAGTGGTGTATAGTTGGGGGGGGGGGGGGGGTTGGTGGCTCAGCACACAAGGTAAGGGAGCAGTGGTGAGATGTGTACCTGGGGGCATTTTATGAAGTCCACTGCAGTGCCTCCTAAGGTGCCCTATTGCTTTCCTAGGATGTCAAGGGGACCAGTCTACTAAAAATGCTGGCTCCTCCTACATCCCAATGGGTTGATTTTGTGCATTTTGCACTTTGCCATTTTTTTTTTTTTTTTCAAAAATAGACCAAAAAACAAAACGTCCAAATCACAAAATCTTGTTCAAAACTGTATTTCTGAAAAAAAAAAAGATAGATTTTTTTTTTTTTTAAATGGCCTTCTCTCCTATTCAGATTTTGGACATTTTTTGCAAAACGTCCAATGTCGGACTTAGACATTATATCGAAAATGTCTCTCTTTGCCATTTTGCCACAGGGTGGGGGGTGACATTACTTAGTTGAGCCCACATCTATGTTACAAGGGTTCTGTGTTTACCTGAAAGTTGAGCAAATAGAAACAAAGAATACATTTTTTGGAAAATCCATTTTAGGAAACAAAGGGTTAAAGAAATTTGAGCATTTAACTTACAGCCAAGTTCACAGGAGGCCCAGTGACACAAAGAAGGTTGACATTGTGATCTGAATGCTCAATTCCTGATTAACTAAAGAAAAGAAAAAATGTTATTATTAAAATAATTTAAAAGTTAATCAGCATGTTCATATATGGTTTGCAAACTGAATATTCTTAGCACTTAATGAAAACTGATTTTAATGCAGCTGCAAATTTTTAATTCTATTTATTCACATCTTATTAAATGGTTCTTAAAGTTCTATGTGCAATAAAGTTATTTTAAAACAATTGCAAAACTGGTCTTGCTGCGGATCTTTAATGCTGATAACTTGGTATCAAGATTGTAAAAGGTTCAGGTTTTAAACTGAAATCATTTCCCACACATTTTCTTTTGTGAAATTCTTAAGTCGCTGACTTGAGTCAGGAACACTACTTAATAATAACATCAAGTCATAGCATCATTTTGGAGTCTGCCACAACAGCACATCCACACCTCCCCACCTTATGAGCTCATGCAACACCATGACTTCTCCTCACCATTGGTGGCTTCTACCCTCAGGGAGAACTCTGTTCTGAAGTCTTTTTTTTTTTTTTTTTTTTTTTATAACTTTATTTATACATTTCACATATACAGTACCAAGAATACCTCTTGTACAATCAAGGAGAACTGTAAGAACATTGTTACACTAAAAAAAAAAAATCTCCATCAACATACTCTCCCGCCTCCCCTGTTAGTCCACAACTGAGGCCAGGGACCAAGCCACTATTCTGGGAAAAGGAAAACCAAAAGTAATCCACTCAAAAAAAAAAAAAAAAAAGGCACTGTAGGGAGTCATGGAAGGCCATTATAGCTGAGGTGGAGATGTTACCACCGCCCCAGGTGCCGGAGAAGGAGTCCCCCTGCCCCCCCGGGAATCCAGGAATGCCTTTAATTGAACCGGTTCAAAAAACACATATTTTACAGCATTCAGCTTCACCACACATTTACAGGGATAATTGAGCCAAAAAAGGCCCCCCAACTGAAACACAGTGGGGCGCAACTTAAGAAAAGCCTGTCGCCTCCTCTGCGTTACCTTGGTCACATCAGGATACATCCGTACTTGTACATTCAAAAACTTTTCTTTCCGATATTTAAAGAATAACTTCAAAATCCTATCTCTCTCAATCTGTGTAACAAAAGTCACTATAAGGGTAGCTCGCTCCCCTTGCCCCTCTTCCCCCTCCAACTCCCGAATAAAGTCCAAGGTGTCAAACCGCCCAGCAGACTCCTCGCTAGCAGCCCGCTCTCCTTGAACCCCTCTCTTAAAAGGCTGTAAGTAATAAATCTGCGAGATAGGCGGGCATGCCGTCTCAGACACCTTCAACACCTCAAAGAGGTATTTTTTAAAAGTCATTATCGGTGCAATCAACTGTTGTTTGGGAAAATTGATCACTCGCAGAGTATTAGCCCTCTGCCGATTTTCAAGCGCCTCAATCTTCCTGTGCAACCATTTATTATCAGTAATCATAGTGGTCTGTACAGCCTGAACCGATTTAATAGCCAAATCATGGGCCTCCGCTCTTTCTCCCACAGTCTTTATTTGCAAGCCCAATTGAGTAACAGTCTCGGTTGGAAGCTGAGAGGCCTGTGACAATAATAACATTTTCTGGGACAATGAAGTTTCCAAAGTAAGCAATGCATCCCAAATAGTTTCCAGTGTAAAGTTTGGAGGTTTTGGCAAAAGTGAAGACTTACTCAAAACTTCAGCGCTCCTCTGGGATCCCATAGAGAAGCCGGCCTCCTCCTCCGTCTGTTGCCCCCCTGGAGCGCCGCCTCCCTGCACGCTGGAAATCTCCCCTTCCGGGGCCTTCTGTGCTCTCCTGCCGAGAGCAGGTCCTGACTCTGAGCCATCCGCCCCCTCCTCGGAGGCCAGGAAGCCCCGTCCGCTCTCAGCTCTCATCGTCGCCGGCATGGGAGGCGGTTCCCTCACCTCCTGGCTGAGCTCCGTCTCAGGCAGCAGGGACGCTTCGCCTCTCTCCGCCCCTCCCGGCAGCAAGACGCCCGAGTTCAGCTGGCTGCCTCCCACCACCACGAAGCGATCCATCGTGCCTGAAGCGGGTCCCGCGGGCGCCCCAGGACCAGGCACCCGCTTACCCTTCCGCTTCGGCATTCTCCAGGTATAACGCTATTGCGGGAAAACTCCACGAGCTACTTCGCCGCGCTCCCTTCAGGCCGCCATCTTGGTCTCTCCCTGTTCTGAAGTCTTTAACAGCGCACATTTAGGACTGATAATGGGCTAAACCTGACTGACTTAAATTAGCTCCAAAAGCTATCACTACGAAGTGGCTCACATGGATTTGCTTAGCCCTTTTGAGCACGTCGGGCAGCAACCTACTAGATAACTTGGGGGTCCTTTTACAAAGGCACGCTGAAAAATGACTTGCGGTAGTGAAAGCGTGGGTTTTGGGCGCACGCCAATCCATTTGTTAGCACGCCTGTATAAAAGGCCTCTTTTTGTGCCAAAAATGGATGTGCAGCAAAATCAAAATTGCCACACATCCATTTTGGGTCTGAGACCTTACCGCCAGCCATACACCTAGCGGTAAAGAATCTGGGCGGTAATGACCTATGCGCGTTAAATGCCACTTGGCGCGTGTCCGTTATGTGCACCAGAAAATAAAATATATTTTTCAGACATGTGTAGCGGACACACACCAAAATTGAAATTACAACAAGGGTCACGCGCAATTTGGTGCGCACGTAGGCACCTACGTAGCTTAGTAAAAGGGGCCCTTAGTGCCTAATCCTATCCCCAGAATCTACAATCTGTCTAGAAAACACTGTACTAAGAAACACCCTAACTATAATTTCAGAAACCTGCTAGACAATGCTAATATATACCATCAGAACACTACTATGGTTTCAGACCAGAACCAAAAGACTATCATTTGATGGCCTAAAAAAACTTGTTACCTTTTGAAATTACTCAAATAAGTCTCTCCTTTGGAACACAAGTCTCAATTCACTCCTGTCCCTGACTTTTATATCAATGCCAGGTCTGTGGGGAACAAGGCTCTCCTATTCAGGAATCTGCTTGAATCTTCAGATCTGGGCTTTCTGTTTATCTCAGAAACATGGCTCACAGAAGCTTATAGTCCGATATTACCTCACATCTATCCACTCGGTTATGGTATTCTTCACTTTCTAAGACAAAGTCAATTTTACCTCTAGTTTTAAAGGTATACTAATTATTGAGTTTATATACCTTTAAGATTTTACACTTTAAACTATTGTCTTCAGTTTTGGAGGCCAGGTGTTGTTAAAAACATAAAGAGGCTGGAGTGAGTGCAACAAAAAGTGACCAAAATGGGTCTAATGCAGACTTCTACATACTTGAAAGATATTACAGAACAAACAAGCCTATTCAAATGAAGGGAAGCTCTAGAGCTAGAGAATATGATATGAGGCTACAGGGAGATAAAATAAAAAGTGACCCCCCCCCCCCCCCCCCCCCCAGGAAGTATTTCATCACAGAAAGAGTAGCAGATGTCTGAAATGCCCTCCTGAGAATGATGCTGAAATTCAAAAATGAGTGGGATATAGATAGTGGATCACTACAGGGCAAGAGAATGGAAAACTGTGAAATGACTGTTGGGTTTATCCTAAGAAACCATGGGAAAGTATCCTACACTGCATGGCAAGTACAACTTCACCAAATAAAAACAGGCATGGGGAAAGTAACTTGGACTATAGAAAAGGTATACCCCCCAATCCCCCCCTCCAAAAAATTGGGAAAATAATCTGCATTACATGGCTCCTAGTGTGCAGACTGGATGGACCATATTGGTCAAGTTTCAAGTTTATTAAAGGATTTATCCTGCCCATCAAATGTGTGTCTTAATGGTTTACAATCTAGAAAGACAGATAGATGATAGAGAAGGTTAACATACAGGACTTGCAACATTAGGAGAGGAGCGGAGAGGGAAACTTATCAATAAGAGTGTTTGTGTGTGTGTGTGTGTGGGGGGGGGGGGGGGTACAAATAGGTGGCTATGTGGTCCAGTCACTCTACCCACAGACTTCTAATTCAGGTATAAGTGTCATTGAAAAGAAAGGTCTTAAAGTTGGATTTAAATTGTGACAAGGAGAAAGGAAGCCCGAAGTTGGCCGGTAACAGGTTCCAAAGCTCAGGGCCCTGGACTGAAAAGATAGAACACCTAGTAAAATCATAGATGCTTTTGTTGAAGGAGGGAGCAATAAATTGGTTTTGTTGTGAGGACCTCAGCGTTCGTGAGGGGCAGTATAAGATTAACAATCTGAAAATAAAAGATGGTCCACCAGAGGAGCAAATTTTATATATAAGGAGGAGGATTTGTACAGGTGATTTGAAGGGAAACTGGTAACCAATGGGCATCTTTTAGTAGGAGTGTGACTTAGTCTTTATCTGCCATCATCTACTACATTATTGTGTTACCATGTAGAAGTATCAACAGACAATGCTTCCGGTGATGGTCCCTGGGTGCTGGTTTAAATATACCACAAGACATTCTAAAAGTCCCCCAGGCTTACAATTCACTGGTGGTGCATATGACCTTCTCCTGCATTCCCTGCTAGAACTTTACATTTAAAAAAATGCAAACTGAGGTTAAGTTCAGACCCCTTTCTTAAATCTTAGCCCTTTTAGAAAAGAAATGGGATGAACATGAATGATATATAAAAAAAACAAAACTTAAAGGGTTGCATGTGTTTGCATGTCAAGTGGTGCTTAGATGGAAACTGGCTGGGCTGGCTTGTACAGTCTGAGTCCTGCTTAGAGCAGTCCATTTTAGGATGGGCTGGAGAGAGCTTTGACAGAAACTCCAGTAATTTGGAACGTGAGGACAGTGCTAGGCAGATTTTTACAGTTTTTGTCCCACAAATGACAAGACAGATTCGGATAGGCTGGAGTGGACGTTGATGGAAACTCCAGTAGTTGGAACATAAGGATAGAGCCAGGTGCATGGGCATAGTTGGGGGGGGGGGCATTGCTCCCCAAAATGCAGGGCCGGCGCAACCCGGCTGTAGGCAGCTCTCGGTCCCTCCTCCCCCCCCTCAGCTCCCCAACAGACCTCCTCTCTGTTCCTGCCGCCCTGCAATTAAACCTTTTAAGTTGCAGCGACAGCACTGAAAACAGCACAGCAGGCTTGCCTCCAGCCTTTCCCTTCCCTCTCAGTGTCCATCCTTCCTCTGATGATGCATGTCTTGTTTCCATGAGGGTGGGACACTGAGAGGGAAGGGAAAGGCTGGAGGCGAGCCCACTGTGCTGTTTTCAGTGCTGTTGCTGCAACTTAAAATAAAAGGTTTAAACACAGGGCAGCAGGAACAGAGAGGAAGGCTGTTGGGGAGCTGAGGGTGGGAAGGAGGGGCTGAGTTGGAAATGAACTCAGGGACTGAATAGGGGGAGCTGGAGAAGTCACTGGACAGGGATGGGAGGGGTGGGTGAGGGTCAAAGGAGAATCATTGGACATGGATGGGGGGTGGACAGAGGAGAATCTCTGGACATGGATGGGAGGGGAGAGCAGGGGAGAGAGAGGAGAAATCACTGGACATGGAGGGGAGGGTAGGGTAGGGAGAATCACTGGACATGGATGGGAGGGGAGGACAGGGGGGGAGAGAAGAGAAATTGTTGGACATGGAGAGGAGGGCAGGGGAGAGAGGAAATTTGCTGGACATGGATGGATGGAGGAAAGGGCAGGGGAGAATGGAGAATTGCTGGACATGGATGGATGGATGGATGGAGGGGAGGGCAGGGGAGAGAGGAGAGTTGCTGGATATGGATGGATGGATGGAGGGGAGGGAAGACATGAAGGAGGTGCACATGGATGGAGGGGAGGAAAGAGAGGAGAAATGTAGGACAACGAAGGAGGGAAGGAAAGACAAAGGAAGGAGATGCACACGGATGGAGGAGAAGGGAGAGAGGAGAAATACTGGACATGGATGGAAGGAAGGGAAGACAGAGGAAGTAGATGCACATGGATGGAGGGGAGGGGAGTGAGAAGAAATGCTGGTTATGGATGGAGGGAAAACTGGTGAATTTAAGAGCTGGATTGGAACACTTTGAGAGCAGATGCTAAAACTGGAGGAAGGATAGGGACAGGGCTATAGATGGTAGACAGGATGCATAAGGACACAGGAGGAAGGTGGACATGGTGAGTGAAAAAATATCAAATAGAAAGAAGACACTGGGACCAAAACAAATAGAAAACTAAATGCTCAGACAACAAAGGTAGAAAAAGTATTTTATTCAGAATTTATTAATTGGAATATGTCAGCTTTTGGAAATGTGCATCTGTGATATTTTGCATGTAAGTTTCAATTTCTCTAGTATTGCTGCATGCCGAGTCTGACTTCTTGAGGCAACTTTCCAGTTCAGTACTTTGCCTTCATATTTTTTTACTTCTAGTTCCTTGTGTCATGTCTGTTGTGTCATATGTTTTTCATGTGTGATCAAAGTGCAGTATTCTGCTAGCATGTAGTATTTGCAGCCCTTTTTGTTTTTTTCACGAGGTAGTTTTTTTCACGGGTTTTAGAGCCCGGTGTAATTACAGTGCTGCCCTTCCACGCATAAGGTTGTAGCTCATCCTGTCCTTGGAATTAGTGCTGTTATGGTTTGGTAAGGTTATGAGTGTATTTTTGCACAAGTTTGTGTATAGCATTTTGCAGTGGAGAGATTGTGTGTGTTGGCCTTACTGAGGTGGCACCAAAACATCAGAAAGGGTTTTAGAGCCTAAATCTTGACACACTACCTCTTGAAGGATCTACATATAGAGCTTATACATTTCTAAGGTCAACACTGGCATGGTATGGGAAAGGGGGTGGGGAAATACTACTGGAGAGGAAGAGGGAGTAAAGAGGAAAGAAGGAAGGAAGAAAGGGAGGGAGAATGAGCTGGCTTTTTTGGGAATAACCATAATAAATATGTATGAGATCTCATACATATTCATTATGGTTATTCGAAAAAAAGCCAGCTCTTTCTCCCTTCCTTCCTCCATATTTGCATATATATATATATACACACACAAATGAATATGCTAAAATGCCTCGCCCCATCCTGTGCTCCCCCCAAATGAAACAGTCAAACTACGCCCATGGCCGAGTAGACTTCTATGTAATTAAACTCTGGAATTCATTGCCAGAGAATATGGTAAAGGCTGTTAGCTTAGCGGAGTTTTAAAAAGGTTTGGACAGCTTCCTAAAGGAAAAGTCCATAGACCATTATTAAATGGACTTGGGGAAAATCCACTATTTCCTGGATAAGAAGTATAAAATGTTTTGTACTTTTTGGGGATCTTGCCAGGTATTTGTGACCTTGATTGGCCACTGTTGGAAACAGGATGCTGGGCTTGATGGACCTTTGGTCTTTCCAAGTATGGCAGTACTTATGTACTTATGTCCTAGAAACACCAAGGAAATACCATGATCAAGTACATAATATCACGTTCATTGTTGATTTAATCTTGAATTGATAATGAATGTGACTGTTGGGCAGACTGGATGGACCATTCAGGTCTTTATCTGCTATCACTTACTATGCACCACTATTCCTAGACATTTTGTAAAAATGCCACCAACTGACCCCAGGTTCTCCTTTGCCCCACATGTGAGTTTTGATTTTCAACTGACAGGTCATAGCCTCCCTAGCAGTGGATCACGGTTTATGCAAATTTGCTGGTTTCTATCCTTCTGGCGGGACCTGGGAAACTGCTTTTCTTTCTGCCAGTACCAGCACCAAGTAAATAAATAGATTAAATATTCTTCATAGACCAGATGAGGTCATGGAAAGGACAGGTATGGCAGTCTGGATAAATAATCTCTAAGGACTGAATCCAGCCCAGGGGTTTTAGCTTGAGGACCCCTGCTTTATTGAATAAAAGTTAGTTGATGATTTTCTGTTATTATTTACATTCTGTGCCCTTGTAATAGGCTTTATGGCTCATAAAGAGAAAAATCTCAAAAACAGCATAAAATGGCATTTGGACGTTATTCTCAGAAGTGTTTTACACCTGATGGCTGACTTTCAAATAAAAGGATCTCGTAGAAAATTCTCATAATGGTCAATTTTACTTGATAATATTAGTTAATACAAGCACAGTCTCCCATCTTCACAATATTTGATTAACTCAAGGACAATTATTTAATAGAAAATTTAATTTCAGCTGCTCTTTCATCTCATTTCCACAACTGACAACAGTCCCTGCCAACTTTACCTCTAGTTCACATTCAAAGTACCAGTAAAGCCACCAAAGCCGAGAAAAGATCAACTAAAAGCCAAATTTCTGTCTGTTATTGCTGAAGAAAAATATCTTGAATTAATATATTTAGTTAAAAAAACATGTCTTTGGTCACAGTATCAGATCATTCATCATTTATAATTTAGTGTGCTCAGCATGGCTACCCAACTGTTTACTTATATGCTCAGATGTTAAGATGGAAGTTTGCCAATATGTAATTTGGAAACTTTTGAAATTAAATACAAGCCTTACATGGGTTTATATAGGTAGTTAGCATAATACTTGGGGCTATGCTCAGGCCAGGCATTTTTCAACATTAGAAGGTGACTATCTCAGGAAATTCATATTTTGCCAAAATAACTGCCATGACCAGCACAATTTAAAAAGATTAAAAAAAAAGAGAATTGAAGAGAGAGAGAGAGAGAGAGAGAGAGAGAGAGAAACCTCAACAGACATAAGTACATAAGTAATGCCACACTGGGAAAAGACCAAAGGTACATCAAGCCCAACATCCTGTCCACGACAGCGGCCAATCCAGTCCAAGGGCACCTGGCGAGCTTCCCAAACGTGCAAACATTCTATACATGTTATTCCTGGAATTGTGGATTTTCCCCAAGTCCATTTAGTAGTGGTTTATGGACTTGTTCTTTAGGAAACCGTCTAACCACTTTTTAATCTCTGCTAAGCTAACCGCCTTCACCACGTTCTCTGGCAACGAATTCCAGAGTTTAATTATGTGTTGGGTGAAGAAATATTTTCGCCGATTTGTTTTAAATTTACTACACTGTAGTTTCATCGCATGCCCCTAGTCCTAGTATTTTTGGAAAGCGTGAACAGACGCTTCAGATCCACCTGTTCCATTCCACTCATTATTTTATATACCTCTATCATGTCTCCCCTCAGCTGTCTCTTCTCCAAGCTGAAAAGCCCTTGCCTCCTTAGTCTTTCTTCATAGGGAAGTCGTCCCATCCCCGCTATCATTTTAGTCGCCCTTCACTGCCCCTTTTCCAATTCTACTATATCTTCCTTGAGATGCGGCAACCAGAATTGAACACAGTACTCAAGGTGTGGTCGCACCATGGAGCGATACAATGCCATTATAACATCCTCACATCTGTTTTCCATACCTTTCCTAATAATAGCCAACATTCTATTCGCTTTCCTAGCCGCAGCAGCACACTGAGCAGAAGGTTTCAGTGTATTATCGACGACGACACCCAGATCCCTTTCTTGGTCTGTAACTCCTAACGTGGAACCTTGCATGACGTAGCTATAATTCAGGTTCTTTTTTCCCACATGCATCACCTTGCACTTGCTCACATTAAACATCATCTGCCATTTAGCCGCCCAGTCTCGTAAGGTCCTCTTGTAATTTTTCACAATCCTGTTGCGAGTTAACGACTTTGAATAACTTTGTGTCATCAGCAAATTTAATGACCTTGCTAGTTACTCACATCTCTAAATCATTTATAAATATATTAAAAAGCAGCGGTCCTAGCATTGACCCCTGAGGAACCCCACTAACTACCCTTCTCCATTGTCAATACTGCCCATTTAACCCCATTCTCTATTTCCTATCCTTCGACCAGTTTTTAATCCACAATAGGACATTTCCTCCTATCCCATGACCCTCCAATTTCCTCTGTAGCTTTTCATGAGGTCCCTTCTAATGGTTTACACATGTACTGTATCTGGTATCTAAATAAAGGTAACTTCTTTTTATAATTATCCACCTGAAGGACAATTCTATAATCTAGGTGCTCGTATTTATGCATCACTTCCATGCAGGGCTGCCAAGAGACAGAGACGGTCTCGGGGCAGAGCTGCTGCCACCACCACTCCCCCCCACTTGGGTCACCTCCTACAGCCTCCTTACCTTCCTGTGTATGCTCCTCCCTCAGTGTGCCATTCTTCTGCTCCTTTGTGCCAGGATAGGTTATTGCATTAAAGCAATCATGCAGGTCCTGACACACAGGAGCAGGAGAGAGGCAGACCAAGGGAGAAGAACCTTCTGCCTACCTCCAGAAGCCTTGCCGGTGCTGGCCCCCCCTTGGAGGCGGGGCCCAGGGAATCTTGGCCCCCCCTGCCCCCTCTCGGTGGATCTGCCTCCATGCATAAATGTATAGAATGCTAGTATTCACGTAAGTGTATATTTTTCCATGAAAGTACAAGCAGGGTCCCTAAGTGCTATTTCTGTAGTGGGGCACCTAACTTACATAGGACTCCTTTTACTAAGTGCCAGCGCATGCTTACTGCAGATTATAAGGGCATACAAAAGAATGCACTTCTTCAAAAGCTAAGCTAAGATGAATTAGGATTTGCTTTGAAATGAATGTAAGTGAAAATAAGGGCAAAAGACGCTTCATTCAAGAAATACAGAAAAACGCAATGAAAAATGCAGAATTTGCTCTCAGGACAAAGACTTTCGCTATCAAGCAAGATCTCTGAATAAGCGGCTGGTATATAGAGGATATCCCAGGAAGGTTGTCACATCAGCTTACCGTAGAGCCAAGTATAATAACAGAGAGTTACTTTTGCAACCCAGGAAACTGACCACATTCATATGTATGTGTTGAAACATACTATGCAGGCAGGAATGGTAACAAGGATTATTAAAAAAATCACTGGAATATTTTACAGACACTTTTTTTCCAAATTTCTCCCAATCAAGAATATGGTTTACGTAGAGTGGAGGCAATAATCTGAAAGAACTGTTATGTCCTTCAATTCTCCCAGAAGAACACGCCAGCCCACAGAGGTTTGGAGGACATAGAAGGTGTAATCAATGCAGGATGTGCGACATCATGCTGGAGACGAAGGTGTTTAAAGATCCATCCACGAAGAGAGAATTTATACTGTTTGTCAATACGTCGTGTAGATTTGACCATGCCATTAATTTGTGTTATCTGCCCCTGCGAAAAGCTTTATGTAGAGCAGACCTCACATGAATTATACACTAGATTGGTGGAACATAAAAGCGTGATCAAGACTCAGAAGAGCACCTTCCCTTTAGCTCTCCACTGCGCTAGAATCAAACATGTATTTGAAACACTACGGTGTGTTGTCTTGCAGCAGATCAGTGCCACCAGAAGAGGAGGAGAGAGACGCCAGATCCTTCTACAGAAGAAACAGAAATGGATTTTCAGACTAGGGACTTTAACCCCAGATGGTCTAAACTCCAAACTAGAATACAGCCATTTCTTATAGGATGCTCTTTTGTAGCCTAGTATGGTATAACCGAATGCTAACATCTTTACAGTAAGATCCGGCCATACTTAGTTTTTTAATGCTTCCTTAAGGCTTTCCATTGGCTACTCCGGCAAGAGTGTGTGATGTTATGTAAAGCTTTATAAAGGGTCGCCATTTTCAGGAAGTTGTCTCTGCAGCCTCCTTCGGCTTTTGAACGGAATTAAAGCAAGCAAAGAAAAGTGCAGAATTTGGTATGAAAAAAATGCCATTTATGTAAAAATTTTACATCTTTCTCCTCTACAGATTCTTCTGGCCTGTGACGCTGAAGCAGTTAATCGAAACACTGGCCACCATTGATCACGGTCGGTTTGAATAAATTGTCTGAAAGATGAGAAGAGAACAGACTCGGCAGCCAAAGCTAAGTTTGATGATTTGAATTTAATTTTGGGGTTGCATTTACTCAGCGGGCTGTTTTTCTAAATAAAGGAGGTATTTGCCGAAGATGAAGAAGTCCTGCTCCTGTAAGATTGTAAAGTACATCTAGGAGCTTCTCGAGGCTTTTCCTACTGTAACACTCTCCATGTTTGCTTGCAATTTAGAAGAGAACCCTTTATATTTTGTATCTTGAACTTAAGTGCATGGTCATTTATTCGGAAAAAGGAAAATCAACCATTTTCCAGCTATGGTAAAAATGGCCTTAGGGCTTCTTTTATTAAGCTGCACAGCAATGCTGATAGATCTCATTCAGGGGCCCTTTTACTAAGCTGTGTAAGCATCTATGCACACCCAACACATGCCAAAATGGAGTTACGAACTGGCTACCATGTGGCTCTTGTGGTAATTTCATTTTTGGCGCGCGTCCGATACGTGCATCTAAAAAATAATTTTTATTTTCAAACATGCGTATCAGACACGCACCAAGTAGCATTTGACATGTGTAGGTCATTACTGCCCAGTTACCATGTGAGTCTTTACCGCTAGGTCAATGGCTGACAGTAAGGTCGCAGACCCAAACTGCATGCGCATCAATTTTGACTTTGCCGCATGTCCATTTTCGACAAAAGTTTTAAAAAAGACCCTTTTTATAGGCATGATTAAAAATGGATCAGTGCACGCCCCAATCCAGCGCCTACACTACCGCAAGCCATTTTTCAGTGCACCTTAGTAAAAGGGCCCCTCAAAGTGAATGAGCTTTGTTTGCATTACCGCACCGGGAACCTGTAGTGTGGGAACGAGGGCATACTAAAGCCATTTTTTTGCCACAGCTTAGTAAAGAGATTCCTAAGTGAATAAATGCAGGGGGCAACGCATGGACAAGTCATGGATTGACAGCTTTTGATGCCTGTAGTTATGCCTAGTCTATAGCTGGTTTAACTGCAGGAGTATAAATGTTAAACACACCAATACCAGGTTACTCTGTATTCTATTATGGAACCTGGGTGCCCAGCTGTCATTATTAAATAGGCTCCTTCCTTGCATTCTCAGGGAACCTAAATGGAGGTACCCAGTTAAAGAATTGTCCTATAATGTGCAACGTGGCTGCCTTAGGCAGTGTTTTTCTATGGTAAACCTATGCTATGCTTACCATCACTTTGTAAACATACCTCTCAATTTCAGGTACTATCAAGTTTCATTTTTTCTTCAATGAAAGAAGTCTAATAAAACACTTTAAATTGCTTCCTGCACTAACTTAAGACCTATATACTATAGCTTCAACTTTGATATGGTTTTCTTCCCTTGTGGATTCACACTGTATGCCCTTTCATATAACTTTAATCATAAAATAATGTTGTTTTTTTCTAACCCTAAGGAGTAAACATATCCTATATTTCAAAACTTTTAGTTCTGGCCTGATAGGAAAGGGAGATTTTGTAAACAACAAAAGATAAAAATACTCTATACTGTAAATGAAATAAATTCCTACCTATGTAAAGGCTTTCTATAGTGCATAACCCAGAATAAGGTGCGTGTATAAAAGAAAGAAAATAAGCTGTCCATTAAACTGGCAAGCATACCTAAAGCAAGTTCTGGTTAGATTATATCTTTTACAAACTGTAATACTAAGAATTCACTTTTCCCTCTCAGTCCTAATTTTCAAAGGGATAGACTGTTGGTTATTTCCCTTTGGAAAGTTGTTCAAAGGCCCATGTGTTCAAGCTCCCTGCATGTGTGCAAATCCATCACAGGGTTTAATAATTGCTTAGGGCTAGACCAAGGCAAACCATCAGCTATGCACTCTTGCCTTGCCCTACCCTAGTCTACCCTGCTCCACCTATAGTCCAACATCCTGCTTATTTTCGAACAAGAAGGCCGGCCATCTTCCGACACAAATCGGGAGATGGCTGGCCATCTCCTAAACCCGGCCAAATCGGTATAATCGAAAGCCGATTTTGGCCGACTTCAACTGCTTTCCGTCGCAGGGCCAGCCAAACTTCAAGGGGGCATGTCGGCAGGGTACCGACAAGCCTCAAAAAGGTGCCCAAACTGACCAGATGACCACCGGAGGGAATCAGGGATCACCTCCCCTTACTCCCCCAGTGGTCACCAACCTCCTACCACCCTAAAAAATAAATTTAAAAACATTTTTTGCCAGCCTCTATGCCAGCCTCAAATGTTATACCCAGCTCCATGACAGCAGTATGCAGGCCCATCCCCCCTACCTGTTACACTTGTGGTGGTAAATGGGAGCCCTCCAACTCCCCCCCCCAAACCCACTGTACCCACATGTAGGTGCCCCCCCTTCATCCCTAAGGGCTATGGTAGTGGTGTACAGTTGTGGGGAGTGGGTTTTGGGGGGATTTGGGGGGCTCAGCACACAAGGTAAGGGAGGTATGCACCTGGGAGCTATTTTTGAAGTCCACTGCAGTGCCCCCAAGGGTGCCTGGTTGGTGTCCTGGCATGTCAGGGGGACCAGTGCACTACAAATGCTGGCTCCTCCCACAACCAAATGCCTTGGATTTGGCCAGGTTTGAGATGGCCGCCATTAGTTTCCATTATCGCGCTTTCCCACTCATGGCAGGCTCAATGCGTCAGGCAATGGAGGGTTAAGTGACTTGCCCACAGTCACAAGGAGCTGCCTGTGCCGGGAATCGAACTCAGTTCCTCAGTTCCCCAGGCTGGCTCCAACCGTATTATTGAAATGAAAGATGGCCGGCCATTTTGTTTCAATAATACGGTAGGGACACCGCTTTATGGGGCCAGCTTTGAAGATGGACGCCCTTATAGATGGCCAGCCCCGTTCGATTATGCCCCTCTATGTCACTTTTCCGTTCCCTTCCATTTCTCAAGTCTCCAGCATCTCCCTTTCCCTAATCTTCCAATTCCTTGTAGTCAGCTTCTCACCTCCCCTACTCCCCTCCTGAGGTATTCTCATTACCTTTCCCTTCAAGGTGTCCAGCATCTTCCCCCTCTTCACTTCCCCTCTCCAATGCTGTTGCCACTCCCACCACATGTGTCCAAATAAAATACATGTGTCAAGGGGTCAGTTGCACATTGCCAGCATAGCTGACAAAGAAAGCAGCAGGGAAGCCCTTTAAAAACCACTGTGAATGGCAAACCTTTCAGCATCCCAGAATACATGTGTGCTCAAAGCCTGTCACTTCCCATTCTCTATTATGTGCTGCCAGAGGGGGAAGTTTTGGAAAGCCTTTACCACACATACACCTACTGGGATGCCAAAAGACCCACTAGTGACAATGGCTTTAAATGGACTTCCCTACCGCTGTCTTTGCATGATGTGTCAGTTCTGTGCTAATGGCCCTGAAGCCTGCTATGTTAAGTGAATACCTGGTCTGTCTAGTGGTAGACTGGCCTTGTATTTGCTTATATAAAAGTTTACTCTCAAATAATGCAAGTAATATATGAGCAATACTTTCTTTTCAAAAGAGAGAATTTTAAAAAAGGAGAGTGAAGGACTTAAGAAGCTCAGAATCTGTCCCACTTGTTCATTGGGGGGCCTTTTTACTAAGCTGTGGCAAAAAGAGGCCTGTGGTAGTGTGGGAGCGTCTATTAGGTGTTTCCCGGGCCAGTTTTTACCACGTCTGAAAAAGGGCTTTTTTTAATGGGACAGGAAAAGGGCATGCAGTAAAACTGAATCCAGCGTGCGCCTAATACTGGCCTGAGCCCTTAATGCCACCCATTGATCTAGTGGTAAGGGCTCACACGCTACATGCGCGGTGACTGGTCAGCACGCGCCAACTGCCAATTTACGCTGGAAATGCCACGTGCAGTAGGAAATAAATAAATAATCAATCCAGGCAGTACGGGCATGTGCCAGATCCAAAATTACCGCCGGGGGGGGGGGGCGCCTCATTTTGGCACATGCTGCACGCGCATAGAGCCTAGTGCTCCTTTGTAAAATGGCCCCTAGACTAGTAACCAAGCAGCTTCCTCATAAGTCCTTAAAAAAACCTCCTTATTATTTTTATTCTTCATTATCAAATATCTTTTTGCATTTTCTTGTTTGTAATAAAATCTTTATTCTCATTCATTTGAAACTTTTTAAACAGCTATAAATAGCGGGTATTTATCTTAATATTCTTGCCAATATGCTGTAACGTGCATCAGTGTTTCACTGATAGCTTCATCAGGGGCATCATATAATTTCAGCAACCACACTACCCTGCATATAAAACAACTTAAGGATCCTTTTCACAAAGGCATTAAGCCCAATGTGGGCTTTCAGCACACTAACTCTGAACTACCATCGACCCAACATGGCTGCCGGCAGTAGTTCCAGGTTGAATGTGTGCCATTTCCAGTGCTCAGGAAATTTTTAATTTTTTTCTATCATGGCGCTAACCTGCCAGGAATCAGGCATCGCCGCAGCTGCCCAGTTACTGCTGGAGCCCTTACCGCCACCTCAATGGGGTGGTGGTAAGTGTTCCCTGCCATATGGCCTCACAGTAAGAATTATCTTACCACATGGCCATTTTTTTGGAGAGGGCTTTTTACCTGATGCGGTAAAAAGGGTCCTGGTGTGCAGGAAAAAGGCCCCTGCCGCTACTGCAGGGCCCTTTTTCCTACAGCTTAGTAAAATAACCCCTTAGTTATTAACTTCAAATGGGTCTCACTGGCTTTTTAACTTGCTGATACGGAGTATTCAACACAGTCACTCACTAAATTGTCTTATTCAGAATTTTCCCACTGCTGACCTTCAAAATGGCCACTAGCATTTATATGAACGCCACGCCTAACCAACCTATCAGAGGTCAGCTGCTCCTTTATTGGCTACAATTTCTAAAATACTTTCCAGTCAATGACTGTATTAAGACCTTTGGGTTTTACTGCCTGAAGTTTATTAATCCAGTATTGTTCTCTTTACAATAATCTTTTCCCCCTATCCCCTCCTCTTCTAGATTCCTTCCTTTAGAGGGGCATTTTCGAAAGAAATGTCTAAGTTAGAATTTGGACATCTTTATAAAATGTCCAAATTTGGAGGCAGGGAAAAGGTCGTTTTCGAAAAAAGATGGATGCCCATCTTTGTATTCGAAAATACCTTGGATTTCCTTGAATTTGGACTTCTTTGATTTTCAGCCATTTTCAAAACCAAAGACGTCCAGGTCTAAAACGTCCAAATTCAAGCCATTTGAACATGGGAGGAGCCCAGCATTTTTAGTAGACTGGTCCCCCTGACATGCCAGGACAGCAATGGGGCACCCTAGGGGGCACTGCAGTAGACTTCATAAACTGTTCCCAGGTACACAGCTCCCTTAACTTGTTGTTGAGCCCCCAACCCCCCACCCAAAAAAACCCCCACTACCCCCAACTGTACACCTCTACCATAGCCCTTACCGGTGAAGGGGGCACCTATATGTGGGTACAGAGGGTTTTTGGTGGATTTTGGAGTGCTCGCTGTCTCCTCCACAAATGTAACATGTAGGGAGGGGTGTGGGCCTGGGTCCACCTGTCTGAAGTGCACAGCACCTACTACTAAACTACTCCAGAGACCTGCATGTGCTATCATGGACCTAAGTATGACATGTGAGGCTGTCATAGAGAGCTGGCAAGAAATATTTTTAATCATGTTTTTGAGGGTGGGAGGGGGTTAGTGACCACTGGGGGAGTAATGGGAGATCATTCTCGATTCCCTCCAGTGGTCATCTGGTCATTTCGGGCACCTTTTTGTGCATTATTCATAAGAAAAACAGGTCTAGGTGAAAACGTCCAAGTTTTAGTCCTGGACGTCTTTGCTTTTTTCCATTATGACTCAAAGACGTCCAAGTCTTAGGAACGCTCAAGTTCCTCCTCGACCACGCCTCCAATATGCCCCCTTGAGATTTGGACATCCTTGCAACGGACGTCTGAGAAAGACGTCCAAAATCGAGTTTCGATTAGACCGATTTGGACGTCTCTGTGAGATGGACGCCCAAGTGCCGATTTATGTCACTTTTTGGACGTCCATCTCTTTTGAAAATTAGCCTGTTAGTCTACAATGCAGCATTTAAAATCTTCAAATGTGTGTGCAGTATGTATGTATTGTAATACTATCAGAACTTCAGTCGACTAGTGTTCTAATGTAACACACTGAATCTATGTTCATTTAAGCGGATTTTCAATGATCTAACAGTTTTTCCTGCATATGCTTTTGGACATGGGCATATCAAAACATATACAACATAACTACTGCTATAATTAGTTTGACATTTCAAAGAATATTTACTCAAATCTTTTGGATTTATGGAGACTGTAGTGCGTAACATACTTGAACATGATTTACAATGTCCACAAGCCGAATGTCCAGCCAGTCCATCAATTCTTTAAGTGTCATGACTGCAAAAAAGAAAAGGTAATAAGAAAACAGAGATCACAAGCAATCATGCACTCAATTCCTAATGTGAATTAAAAACTGGTTAAAAGATAGAAAACAGAGAGCGGGGCTAAATAATCAGTATTCTCAATGGAAAAGAGTAGATAGAGGGGTTCCCCAGGGGTCCGTGCTTGGAATGCTGCTTTTTAAAATATGGGAATAACTAATGAGGTAATTACATTTGCTGATAACACAGCTATTCAAAGTTGTTTAATTGTAAATGGATTATGAAAAATTGCAAGAGGACCTTTCAAGACTGGGAGACTTGGAGGAGCATTTTCGAAAAGGACGTCCAAGTTTCGATTTGGATGTCCTTGCAAAATGGCAAAATCCAGGGGCGGGGAAACTCGTATTTTTGAAACAAGATGGACATTCATCTTTTGTTTCAAAAATACTGTCAGAGATGTCTATATCATTAAATTTGGACATCCCTAGATTTGGTCGTCCCTAGACATGGACGTTTCTGACTTTCGGCGTTTTTCGAAACCAAAGACATCCATGTCAAAAATGGCCAAATGCAAGCCATTTGGTCGTGGGAGGAGCCAGCATTTGTAGTGCACTGGTCCCCCTCACATGCCAGGACACCAACCGGGCACCCTAGGGGGCACTGCAGTGGACTTCATAAATTGCTCCCAGGAACATAGCTCCCTTACTTTGTTGTTGAGCCTCCCCCCCCCCAAAGCCCACTACCCACAATTGTACACCACTACCATAGCCCTTATGGGTGAAGGGGCACCTATATATGGGTACAGTGGGTTTGTGGTGGGTTTTGGAGAGCTCGCTGTTCCCTCCACAAACATAACAGGTAGGGGGGTATGGGCCTGGGTCCACCTGTCTGAAGTGCACTGCAGTACCCACTAAAACTGCTCCAGGGACCTGCATGCTCTGTCATGGACCTGAGTATGACATCTGAGGCTGGCATAGAGGCTAGCACAACATATTTTGAAACATGTTTTTTGAGGGTGGGAGGGAGTTAGTGATCACTGGGGGAGTAATGGAAGATCATCCCCGATTCTCTTCGGTGCTCTTCTGGTCATTTCCAGCACCTTTTTGTGCCTTGGTCGTAATAAAAACACGTCCGGGTGAAACCGTCCAAGTGTTCGTCAAGGACGTCCTTGTTTTTTTCAATTATGGGTCAAGGACGTCCAAGTGTTAGGCACACTGAAGTCCTGCCTTTGCTACGCCTCCGACATGCCCCCTTGAACTTTGGCCATCCTTGCGACGGAGTGCAGTTGGAGACGTCCTTTTTCGGGTTTTGATTATACCAATTTGGGCATCTTCGGGAGAAGGACGTCCATCTTCTGATTTATGTCAAAAGATGGATGTCCTTCTCTTTCGAAAATGAGCCCATTGGTATCCAAATGGCAGATGACGTTTAATTTGAGCAAGTACAAAGTGATGCATGTAGGAAAGAGGAACCCAAACTACATCTATGTGATGCAAGGTTCCACATTAGGATTTACCACCCAGGAAAAAGGATGAAGGTGTTATTGTTGATGTTACGTTGAAACCCTCTTTTCATTGAGCAGCAGCGTTTAAAAAAGTAAATAGAATATTAGGAATTATTAGGAAAGGAATGGAAAACAAAAATGAGAATGTTATAATGCCTTTGTATTGCTCCATGATGTAACCACACCTCGAATACTGTGTGCAATTGTAGTCAATGCATCTCAAAAAAAAAAGATATAGCGGAATTAGAAAAGATGAAATGAAGGTTGAAAAAAATAATAAATGGGATGGGATAATTTCCCTATGAGGAAATGCTAAAGTGGCTAGGGCTCTATAGTGGAATGGGTAGACCTAAATTGCTTGTTTACTCTTTCCAAAAATACTAGGACTAGGGGGCACGTAATGAAGCTACTAAACAATACATTTAAAACAAACCAGAAACAATATTTCTTCATCCAACATATAATTAAACTCTGGAATTTGTTGCCAGAGATTTTCATAAACAGTTAGCTTAGAAGGATTTAAAATGGTTTGGATAATTTCCTAAAAGAAAAGTCCATAAGCCAGTATTAAGATCGAATTGGGATAATCCATTGCTTATTTCTAGGATAAGCAATATAAAATCTGTTTTACTGTTCTCGGACTTGTGACCTGGATTGGTCACTGTTGGAAAATGGATACTGGACTTGATGGACCTTCAGTCTATCCCAGTATGGCAATGCTTATATTCTTATGTCTTACAATATGTGGCTTATATTCTTACTAGCCGTTAAGCCCATAACAACGGACTAGTTTTTTGTTTTCCTATGGCCTCCCCCCATGTCCAGCAACCCTCCTCTCCCCCCTCCCATCCACTCCATCCACCCGTGTCCATCAACTGTTCTCTCCCCTACCCTCCATCCTCGGGCTCCCATCCACCGCGATTGTGACCTCCTGTGCCCTGCCATCCCCCCCCCCCGGCGTCGCCCCCCCTCTTTCCACCATCGTTGTGTCGTCAGTTCTCCATCACTGCGTCTGTTTCCCTCAATTCCACCCCCTCCTTCCCTCCCTGCTCCCTCCTCCTCCGATTTCCACGACCATGTCCAAGCCCTCCTCCCTATTGGGCTGTACTGCTGGTGTTGGTGGGGCTTGGACTTCTATACTCTCAGCATTCCGAATCTACTACGCATTTGCAGGTGAGTCGGTCACTTACCGTTTATATGTTTGATGCTTTCTATTTTTCCCTTCTAATCTATTTTATCCTAATTAGTAAGTCAGTCTGTATAGCAGGATTGGACAGTGAAATAGGCGAGAATAGGGGGAGGGAGGGAGGGCAGGAGGGTGGGGGAAACTAACATCTGAGAAATAAAGGTTCCTTTTTATCAATCTGCAGCAAATGGGGGCCTGCACTGGTGTCGGTGTGTGTTATTCATGCACACCAAGGCCCCTTTTACTGCAGTGGGTAAAAGGAAAGTCTCTATTTCCTGCAGGAAATAGCTGTTCGGCAAGTAAAGCACTTGATACACAGCCATTTTGGGGGGGAGCCCTTACCGCCACCCATTGAGGTGGCGGTAAGGGCTCCCTTGCTAACCTGGCAGTAACCGGGCAGCATGTGGCATTGCCCAATTACTGCCAGGTATACTCCAGCTCTACAAAAATAAATATATTTTTGTAGTGCTGAAAATGACGACAAATCTACAGGTGGGAAGTACTGCTGGGCTTCTGTGATAGCCAGGAGGTACTTCTTGTTTAGCAAACGGTAAACCCATGCTGGGCTTACTGCCACTTAGTAAAAGGGGCCCACAGTGACTTCATACAGTGAAAGTAAGATTCCTTTCATTTTTAAATGATCATAGAAATGTTGTTTCAAACTGCTTTAAGGTACACTTTGAGGTCTTCCTGCATAGCTCTTTTTTTAGTGTGTGCATAAACCTAATATGCATGTTTAAACAGACTGCAGACAAGTTTAGTGCATCTAAAAGTGGAGTTGCTTTGCATACTCATCTACATAGTTTACATATTAATTTTTAGCCAGGTCAAATATCACACAGCATACAAATTAATGTGATTGGGTTTTTAATATTCTGTACTTGGGCTACATTTAAAGGACATCTATATAATATAATTCCTACATGATGTGATTGAATGTCTTCTGAAAGGCACAGCTGATGCAAAAGGGGGCTTGTGCTGATGCAAAAGGGGGCTTGCGCTGGTGTCGGCATGTGTTTTTCATGTATGCCGAGGCCCCCTTTTACCGTAGCGGGTAAAAGGGAAGTCTTTCTTTCCTGCAGGAAATGACTGTGCGGCAAGTAAAGCACTTGCCACTTGGTCATTTCGGGGGGAGCCCTTACCACCACCCATTGAAGTGGTGGTAAGGGCTCCTGCGCTAACCCAGTGGTAACTGGGCAGCCTGCAGCACTGCAAGAATATTACCGGTTACACCCCAGCTGTACAAAAATAAATATTTGTTGTAGTGCCAGATATGATAGCGCACTAGGGATCAGAAAAATACCACCAAGCTGCTGCTCTAACTGGAGGTACTTCCTGTTTAGCGATCAGTGAGCCCACATAGGGTTTACCACTGCTTAGTAAAAGGGGCCCACAATTTGTTTTCATATCTCATTGGTTCCTTCAAGACTACAGTGGTTCTCAGTTTTGCATTTTTAATTTTTTTAGTTTTTATTTTTGATAATTAAAAAAAATGTTGGGGTATCAATTGATATTTTTTTACTGAGATGATTATTACTATGTAATGCTCTAAGTTTCTATTTTGTTGTACCATGCTGGAAGAAATATAGTAGAAATTTAGCATTATTACTATAGGAGCCATTTTCACTTAGGATCATTTTTGTGTCTCTCTATATAAGCACTTTGTGAAGTACATATCAGAATATTGCTACTAAAAGAATAGGTGGAAACTCTGCCTCCACTCCTCCTTAAACTGTCTCATTATCCAAATATTCAAATTATGCATTCACAGTGTGTGGTGGTGGACAAAAAAAGCAAACAGGATGCTAAGAATTATTAGGAAAGGAATAGTAAATAAGACCAAGAATACTATAATGCCTCTGTATTGTTCTATGGCACAACCTCACCTTGAGTAATGCATCTATTCCTGGTCACCGTATCTCAAAAAAGATGTGGCAGAATTAGAAAAGTTTCAAAGAAGAGCGACCACAATGATGAAGGGGATGGAACTGCTCTCATATTAGGAAAGGCTAAGGAGGTTAGGGCTCTTTAGGTTGGAAAAGAGATTGCTGAGGGGAGATATGATTGAGGTCTACAGAATCCTGAGTGATGTAGAACAAGTAGAAGTGAATCAATTTTTTATGTTTTCAAAAAGTACGATTACATGGAAATACTTTTAAAACAAATAGGAGAAAATATTTTCTCACTCAATGAATAATTAAGCTCCGGATCTCCTTGTCAGAGGATGTGGTATCAGCAGTTAGTTTATCTGAGTTTAAAAAGGGTTTTGAGGAAAAGTCCATAGTCTGCTACTCGGATAGACATGGGGAAGGCACTGCTTGCCCTAGGATTGGTAGCATGGAATCTTGCTACTATTTAGGTTTCTTCCAGGTACTTGTGACCTCGATTGACTACTCTTGGAAACAGGATACTGGGCTAGATGGACCATTGGTCTGATCCAATATGGCTATTCTTATGTTCTTGGATCAAGGAGGAAGAGCTAAGCAGCCCCTATCCAAACCTTGGCAGATGCGTTTCCAGTGAGAGGTCGATATGACAAAAATACTGGGGATCCTCGGGGTAAGAGGCAAGAAGACCTTCTGCCTTGATGATCCTTACAAGCTCTTTCCCAACCAGAGTGTCATTTAGGGAGTTGGTTGAAAACATATTTATTGCCCCTTGTGGATGAGCTCGGCCTCTAGCACTGCTGAGGTGTGAAGGCAGAAATAAGGATTCCACGAGCCATCAGTGTAGAGGAGACCATTTGAGATTCTCCAAGTGAAGCAGACCATTTAGACACCACCAGTTAGACTCTTCCATTTAACCAGGTGGTCTGGTGCCAGGATGTTTAAGTACCATTCTCTGACAGCCCTCCTGTCATCCTTGCTGCTAGGAGGGAGGGCCAGCAGTGGTAGGACTCACCTCTCTGCTTCACAGCAGCACTGCCACCAAGCACAGCACACACAACTAACCACATCTCCCACCAGAGCTCACTGGGCAATCCAGTGTTGATAACCTGACAGAAGGTACAGGAATGCCAAAACACTAGTGTGTTCTAGAACCACCTTCCTCCTTTGGCCTTCCTGATGACATAGACATTTCTACAGACTAATTCCCCAATATCATTCTATTGGTTGTGATCTCCACAGCTTCTCTGATAACTTGCCCCCTTCCCATATGGCATTGCAACTGCCTATTAAAGTGCTGCTGATTTATATATAAGACTGAGGTCTGTTTGTCTGTTTACTTACATTGGTTAGTTCAGTGCTGTGTAAAGTGGAAATTAAACCCTGATGTAGGAAACAGCTAAAATGTGGCAGCACCGGGCCTTTGTTCATCATTATTTATGTACCATACTGGTTTCACATTGTGATTTTTACTCTATTGGTTGTTCACCCTGGACTCATTGGGTTGGGTCATCCTATTGATTACTTCTCCTGGTTTGCCCCTCTATTAGATTATGGATCTTAGGCACACAAAGAGAGAGAGAGAGAGAGAGAGAGAAATGGGATACATGGACATCGGTGCGCTAGGGGTGGAAAGTACTGCTGAACTGCTTGGCAGTACTTCCTGTATAAAGAGTGGTAAGCCTATGTTGGGCTTACCGCTGCTTAGTAAAAGGAGCCCTTAGTATGGTTTGCACATATTTTTATCCTATCTATCTATCTATCTATCTATCTATCTATCTATCTATCTATCTATCTATCTATCTATCTATCTATCTATGCATGCATCATTATAAATTCTTTTATGTATATATTTAGTTTTGAAAATTGATTGAAATGCAGGTGGCTGTGTGCGCTGAAACGTGACCCTGTATTTGGTCTTCTTCTGGTGCTTCAGTAAAGAATTTTCAAGTTTCTACTCCCCATTGGGCAGTCGTATCATCCTTTTCTCCTTTTTCAGCTTCCTTTGGTTCCCATAGAGATTTTGTTCCTGTTTCTGCTTTGGGAAGTACTTACTGGGGAGCATGTTAAATGTGATATTGTCAGTAGTGTGCATCCACTGGGAGGGCGCTGAATGGTTTTATCCCCTAAAATATAAAACTTTTTCATCTTGTACGATATCATTTCTTGTATGTATAATTTTGTGCCCAGGTATTTTAGGATATATGGAGAAAATTACTCAAGCAATTAAATTGCATCTTAATGAGCACAAATCCCATTTTGTGATAGACTGCACCAAAGTGTTACTGTTTTCGCATTGGATCACCTATCATCATAAGATAGAGGATAAACATTGGCAGGTTATTGATGTGATGTGATTTATTGACTTGATGTACTGCTAATTACAATATTTTGTCTAAAGCAGTTTACAATGCTAGGACTGAACATTTTTTTTAAAATATGATATTCAATAAAATCTATCAGTCTGTATTCTCAATGAAGAAGGATAGATAGTGGGATTCCTTGGGGGTCTGTGCTGGACCCGCTGCTTTAAATGATCTAGAGATGGGAATAACAAGTGAAATAATGAAGGGGGTCTTTTACTAAGCCACGGTAGCATTTTTAGCTCACGGTAGAAACCAGCTGGTGGTAAAAACCAAGACGCGCATAGGAATATAATGGGTGTCTTGGCGGTTACCGTCAGCTGATTTCCACCATCAGCTAAAACGCTACCTCAGCTTAGTAAAAGACCCCCCCCCCCCCACTAAGTTTACTGATGACAAAAAGTTATTCAAAGTATGAGGGCCCCTTTAACAAAGTGGCAATAAGCCCAATGCACTAAAAAGGAAGCACCGCCGGGCTATTGCAGCAGCCCGGTGGTATTTCCTACCCCCAGCAAACCATCATATCTGGTGCTAAAAAAAATACATTTATTGTTGTGGTGGTGGTGTGTACCTGTCAGTAATCAGGCAGTGCCATGTGCTGCCTGGTTACTACCGGGATAGCGCAGGAGCCCTTACCGCCACCTCAAAGGGTGAGGGTAAGAGCTCCCCCCATAAAATGGCCATGCGGCAAGTGCTTCACTGACTGCATGGCTTTTTTTTAAAGACCTACCTTTTACCTGCTGTGGTAAAAGGGGACCTCGGTACACATCAAAAACACGTGCTGATGACAGCGCAGGTCCCTTTTTGCCACAGCTTGTTAAAAGGGACCTTTAGTTGTTTAAATGCAAGAGGATTGTAAAAAATTGCAAGAAGACCTTACAAGACTGGGAGACTGCGTATACAAACGACGTTTAACGTTAACAAGGTCAAAGTGATGCATGAAGGAAAGAGGAACCCACACTATAGCTACCTGATGCAAGGTTTCAGATTAGGAGCTACCGCCCAGGAAAGGGATCTTGGTGTCATATTGATGATACATTGAAACCCTCTGTTAAGTGTGCAGCAGTGACCAAGAAAGCAAATAGAATGTTAGGAATTGTTAGGAAAGGATAAAAATGAGAATATTATAATGCCTTTATATTGCTCCATGGTGCGACTGCACCTCGAATATTGTGTGCAATTTTGGTCACCACATCTCAAAAAAGATATAGCAGAATTAGGAAAGAAACAGAGAAGGGCAATGAAAATGATAAAGGGGATGGGATGACCACCCTATGAGGAAACATTAAAGAGGCTATGGCTGTTCAGTTTGGAGAAGAGATGGCTGAGGGAAAATATGATAGAAGTCTATAAAATACTGAGTGGTGAGGAACTGATAGACATGAATCAATTGTTTACTCTTTCCAAAAATAGAAGGACTAGAGGGCAAGTAATGAAGCTAATTAGTATTACATTTTGGCTAAATCAGAGAAAATAATTTCCTAAAAGAAAAGTCCATAAGCCATTATTAAGATGGCTTGGGAAAATCCACAAATTTGTTTCTAGTATAAGCAGCATACAATTTGTTTTACTCTTTTGGGAACACCCCAATAATTAATTTGGGGTGGCTTAACATGGATGAGCCACATTAAGGAATAAATATTAGCAGAAATCTAGGAATAAATATGATTAGTAAGTAGGTAGAGAAAAGATAATTTGATAAAAGGGGAAAGAGGTGATGGAATGGAAAAACTAAAAGGGTTTAGGTATAGGGGGCATTATTGCTGGTTATGACTGCAAGTACCAGTTTATTTGATTGGTGCAGGCTGGGAAGGGACTAGCTCCAATCAGATAGGAAAGGAAGGAGGAGATTTTTGGCAGGCTTATTCGGGTGAAGGGAAAAAGGAGAGGTAGGCATCAACTCATCCACCTGCCCGTTTATTTTGGCTATTTTGTGATATTTATTTATTTATTTGTTACATTTGTATCCCACCTTTTCCCACTTATTAGTAGGCTCAAAGTGGCATACACAGTTCCGGTGAGGTGATTACAAACTCCGGTGTGAACAAATACAGTACTATTACATTGACAAAAACAGTAAAGAAGTATTGGTAAATAGGTTGGGGTGATTCAGACAAAATGTTAGGGTGTGATCATGCATCGGGGTTGGAAACTGTCTGTTTCCTGATTAAAATGCCATATTTCATTATTTGGTATTTATGTCAGATACTGTGGGGGTATGCCTTCTTGAACAGGTGAGTGTTTAGGTTTTTTTCAGAATGCTAGATGATTATACTGACTGGTCCAGTTCCAATCTCCTGACTTGGGTTGATCAATGCTGGAAACAGAATACTAGGCTTGATGGACCTTCAGTCTGTCCCAGTACGGTAAGGCTTCATCTTAAAACAAAACAGAAAGCTAGCTAGCTAGAAAACTCCATCTGCATTCCTGCAAACCGCAGAGATCCCGAGTAGGCATCAGTATACCGTTTTCCCTATCCCTACAACCAAAGAGGTAGGAAAAAACACAAAGATGGAGTTTCTGATTACTTTAATGCAGCTGCTACTTTTTGCTGATGGGAGTGGAAGTAGCAGGGCACCCCAACCACCTTCCTTTTTCAGATCAGGAAGAAACCTCGCTTCTACGATCAGTTCTGAACCGATTCCACGGGGACGCAGAGATCGGGAGAGTGGGGTGGGGTGGGGTGGGGTGGGGGGAGAGGAGGGGGAGTGTGACCACGTGACGGAGCCTCTTCCAAACTGTAATGCTACAGGTTTGATTTTATGTTCTGATGAAGGGATGGGGGACGGTTGATTGTTTCCGGTGGAACAGTGGATAACATTGAGATATGTGGAGAAGAAAGGATGGCATTCATAAGTGAATGGTGAAAAATACAAGAATTAACAAAGCTGCAGCCTTGTTTGGTGTGTACGTGGGTGTGCGAATGTATATGTTATGGTATATTGTCAGGTACTTGTGACCAGCATAAGCCACTGATGGAAACAGCATACTGGGCTTGATGGACCTTGTTCTGTCCCAGTATGGCAAGACTTATGTAAAATAAGAATAGATCAAAATTTACAAATGACAATAATATAAATGTGATAAAATAACATTGCCAGAAATATGCATACAGAAAACATCTAATGTAAATCCAATCCATAACACAGTCAGGCCTTTAAGGCTTTTCAAAATGACAAAGTACTGGAAATGCTGCTCAATTCTGATAGCAATGAGTTCCATAAAAATGCACCAGCATAGCAATATACTCTATTCATGGTGCTCATAAAGTTAATGGAACTCAAGGAGGCAGCTGAAGCCAACACTTTGAGAGGAATGTAGGCCATGCTGATGCTCATTTTAAATAGTTTGTTAGAAAGATAAACAGGAACATCCATGTGAAAAACCTTGTAAACTAATAATAACAATTTAAATGAAATCTATGTGGTGATTGGAAGCTAGGGGGCCCTTTTACTAAGCCATGTAGGCACCTATGTGCACCCAACGTGCGTCAATTTCGAGTTACCGCCCGACTACCGCATGGCCCTTGCGGAAATTTCATTTTTGACGTGCATCTGCTACATACATCAGAAAATAGTTTTAATTTTCTGGCATGTGGCAAACACCGGTCATCGTCATTCTACGCGTGTAGATGATTACCACATGGTTACTGTGTGAGACCTTACCGCTAAGTTAATGGCTGGCGGTAAGGTCTCAGACCCAAAATGGACAAGTGGCAATTTTTATTTTGCTGCATGTCCATTTTCTGCAAAAAATTTAAAAAGGCATTTTTTTGCAGGGACGCTGACAAATGGATCTGCGTGCGCCAAAAACATGCGCCTACACTACTGCGGGCCATTTTTCAGTGCACCTTAGTAAAAGGACCCCCATGTAACTAAGGGGCCCTTTTACTAAGTTGTGGCAATAAGTGGCCTGCTGCAGTGCGTGCATGTCTTTTGGGTGCGCACCAAGCCAGTTTTTACCATATCCTGGAAAAAGGGCCTTTTTTTAAGGGGCTGGAAAATGGACATGGGGGAAAATAAAAACCAGTGCACATCCATCTTTGGCCTGGGACTTTACTGCCGCCCATTGATTTAGCAGTAAGGTCTCACGTGCTACCCGGGCGGTAGGCATGCAGTATGTACCCACTGCTGTATACCACTGGGTAAGCACAATACGTTAGAAATTTGAAAATGCTCCAAATTCTGAATTACCACCTGGAGCATGCGGTAGCCAGGCAGTAATGCCAATTTGGCATGCACTGGATGCGCTTAGACCCTTATGTGCCTTTGTAAAAGGGCCCCTTAAGAATAGGCAATATATGGTCAAATTTCTTATGTCCAGTTATTAGTCAAATTGTGGTTTTCTGGACTAAATCAACCTTTGATTTAGGGAATTGCAGTAATCCAACAGACTGATTCATTAAACTTGAAAGGGATTGTGAATGTATTTTGAATTGTATAGAACAAAAATGGATTTATACTCTCCAGACAAGGGTTTAAATGAGGACTTGGATGTTACTAGTGAGATTGGATTGGCTGTATTGCTTAGCTGATCTGGACTTCCTGTTTCTGGAGATAAAATGTCATCACCATCTTGGCATTTTGTTAATGTAAAATTAATGTTTGAACATCATTAATTTTGAGTAAAGATCTGAACAGAATTAATTTTGAAATTGCCTTTTGAAAAGGCAGGATAATAATATTTATGTTCTATTCACGGGAGTGATCTCCCTTGTAAAATGTACTACTATGTTGGATGGTTAACTCCTGGTATTAAGATAAATATTGCATACCGGTCCTTGAAAATTAAGGCCCCCTTTTACCACCATCTGGTAAAATAGAATTCCCAGGCCGGTAAGAGAAATGTCTGTGTAGTAAATGAAACACAACCATTTCCTGGGGGATCCCTTACTGCCTTCTATTGAGGAGGTGGAAAGCATAGGCGCCCGGTATAAGAGCAGCCACAGCAGGATGGATCAGCTGTTTCTCCCGGGAGTCCCGCTGCTCTGGGGGGTTTAAATTGTTGATTTACCTCCATCATCGCAGCTGCAGTGAAAGCCTGTCTCTAGCCTTGTGTAACCAGTTGTAGAAATTGGTTTAATTTGTTTACCTTACTGCTGGGAGAGCGGGGGGGGGGGGGGGGGGGGGGGGGGGGGGGGGAGTTGGCTGGAGGTGTCCTGGGTTGCCAGGGAGATATTTAAGGAGGATGACTTCCTGCACATGAGCAGTTCATACCAAAGAGACTTGCACTGACCCCTTAAATTTTAAAAGTGCTAAAAATAAGTTTTAAAAGTATTTGTATTAAATCTAATTGCAGAATTTAGGTGACAGGAAGTGGGATTGATATGCTATGTACTCAAATTTGCTCAAGCCATATGCAAATTAGTCTGTTTTTGGGAGGTTCTCATTTGCATATTTATGGGTAAACATTGTTGGAAATGTTTACAGCCTTAATGTTAGGGCATGGCTCTGATCAAAAATGTGAAGTTTGATCCAAAAACGAAGGGTTTATCTAGTGTTTTTGACTAAAAATTCCCATTAGAGTGACTGTATGTTAATCTGCATTCAAATAGAGCTCTCTGATTGGATGATCAACTCCTGTTAGAATTCTGCCCGGGAACACAGAGAAGAGAGCAACTGATGATTTGGCCAAGACAGACATGCAGCTTTGAGCTCCATGTGTAAGAATTGAAAGAGAGAATTGTTGTTTGATCTGAGTTGACTGAAATGATAAAAGAGTGCCTGATTATGTGGTAAATGAGAAAATATGAGTGAAAAGAGATTGGTGGAAATTTACAAGTTTGAGGTTTCTCTATTGAGAAAAGGATCTGAATATTTCACTTGTAAACCTTCCCTTCATTCCCGTCAGTGTCCCGCCTTCTTCTGACATCATTTCCTCTTTCTGTGAGTGCAGGACACTGACAGAAATGAAGGGAAGGCTTACAAGGCTGGAGACGGGCTTTCACTGCGGCTGCTGCAACGGAGGCAGGGGAGTGAGGAGAATTGTTGAGGGTGGGTATGGATGGCTGGAGGGGGGCAGGGGAACGAAGATAATTGCTGGGTGGGTGTGGATGTCTGGAGGGGTGCAGGGGAGAGGAGAGAATTGCTGGGTGGGTGTGGATGACTGGAGGGGGCAGGGGAGAGGAGAGAATCACTGCGTGGGTGTGGATGGCTGGAGGGGGGCAGGGGAGAGGAGAGAATCGCTGGGTGGGTGTGGATGGCTGGAGGGGGCAGGGGAGAGAAGAGTTGCTGGACATGGATGGAGGAGAGGGAAGGGAGAGAGAAGAAATGCTGGACATGGATGGAGGGAAGGGAAGAGTGAGGAAGGAGATGAGATGAGGGAAAAGGAAGAGAGAAAAACTGCACATGGATGAAGAAAATAGGCAGAAGCTGGATCCACTGGAAAGTCAAGTCTGCAGAGGACCCAGCTTTTACTTACGGATGTAGGACAACAAATGAAGAAGAAAGGCGGAAAGTAAAGAAATAAATGGAAAGGAAGCCCTGGAAATGGAGTTAAGAGGACAGATAGCAGCAGAATCGGATACTGGGCCAGCGTGATCAGAAAAACAAAGTCACCAGACAACAAAGGTAGAAAAGATCATTTTATTTTCATTATAGTGTTTGGAATATGTCTACTTTGAGAATCAGGTGCTCAACATTAAAAGTTTATATTTATTTACTTATTTATGGCATTTTATCCTACATTAAACATGAATTAGGGTGTTTTGTGGCTCTACATGAGAATTGTGATGATATGATCCCTTGTTTCATATTGTTGATGGTCTGCATTTTCCGTATGGGTGGTATATTGGTGTATTAGGTTCTGCCCAGTGCAATATTTATGGTACAGTAAGGTTCTGAGTGTGTTTTTGCACAAAGTTGTGCATAGTGTTTTGCAGTTGAGCGATTGCGGTTAGTATATGCTTTGAGCAACCACTTTATTCTTTGACATATGATACATATCTAATATCTAAATTTAATAAAAGGTATTAATTGTGACTTTTATTTTTATTTATTTATTTTTTCTGTGTGTTATTAGACAATTATGGATTTAAGCTCCACCCCTAGCCCCACCCTAACCCCACCCCCTTTAGCCTCCCCAAACAGTTGGGCCACCAACCGCCTATGGTGGAAAGGGCTCCCACGCTAACCCAGAAGTAACCGGACAGCACACGGCACAGCCCAATTACCACCGGGTTAGCCCCTGGTGCTACAAAAAATACCCTGATGCACTGGAAATGGTGCACAGTAGTGTCGAATTAGCATGTGGCATGCTCATGGTGGGCTTGCCACGTCTTTGTAAAAGGGCTCCTAAGTGAATATTTCTTTAATTTTTGGAAATATAAAGAATGAATATTTTTCAGGATTGACATTCAAAATTGATAAAATATGGACCTATGAAGATGAGATCATATAGCTGTTAAAGAATTTTTTTCTTTCAGTGTTATTTGGCTCCGATGGTCAGGATTTATTATGTCTATCTATCTATGCATCATTCTTGAATGATTGCCTTACTATTGTGAGTGATTTTAAGTAGAATCTCGTGAAAGTGTTTGAATATCTACCACAGTTAAGAGTGACAAGCTTTATAAAATGCCAGCACATATATACCCCATGTTTTTGGCACACATATACACTTTAGCAACCTATAGAAAAGTATCCTCCATGAGCTAAATTCAATAAATGGTGCCCAGTGTTAGATGCTAGGATGATCCATGCTATGCTAGCATTCTGTAAAGGGCACTCTACATGGAGTATCCCTTATAGAATATTAACTTAGAATACATCTCACACCTAACTTTGGGTGTGAGCATTTATGCCTGCTGTTATATATCAGGTGCCCAGCTCATGGCAGTTGGGCATGCAAATGAAGGTATTCTATAATATCCTGCTTAAATCCTTTGAATATCCATGATCTGCCCATGACTTGCCCATGCCCCATTTAGAGTTGTGCGCTATGAAATTTAGGTGTGCATGTAATGGAATAGGGTGTAGAGCTGATCTGCACGTAAATCCTAATTACTGCCAACTAAAGGGTCCTTTTATGAAGCGACAGTAAGCCCAATGTGGGCTTACCACTTGCTAAGAAGGAAGCACTGCTGAGCTACTGCAGCAGCCCAGTGGTAATTCCTTCCCCCAGAGCACGCCATTTCCGGCGCTGCAAAAAAGTGTCACATTTTGTAGCGCCGGTGTGTACTTGGCGGTAATCGGGCGGTGTTGCTTGTTGTCTGGTTACCGCTGAGTTAGCGTGGGAGCCCTTACCGCCACCCCAATGGGTGGCGGTAAGTGCTCCCCCCTGAAATGGCTGTGCTGCAAGTGGTTCACTTGCCACAAGGCCATTTCTTTAATCCCCACTAGTGTTGGCATTCCGACAGCCACCCAATTTAAAACACAAGCTAGTGAGAAGCAAGGTCTCAACAGAGACCCATAAAGAGAGAATGGCACACATCCTTGCAATATATCCAGCTGCAAACTATGCCAAAACATTTCACAAGAGCCCACAATCATTCACAAAGGAAAAGTATTCAACATAAAGGAATCCTTCACATGCTCATCTTCCAATGTAGTATATGTCATCCAGTGTAAAAAATGTGACGAAGGGTGCTATATTGGAGAAACAAGCCAGATGCTGAAGAGATTTAATTTACATAGACATCACATGAAAAATGCCAGTGCCAGCCAGGATGTTACCTCTGTGGGACAGCACTTTACAAAGCCAGAACACTGTACCAATGATTTTATGGTGAGAATACTGAAAAGAAACTTTAAAACAATACAGGAATGTAAGACCATTGAAGTCAAAATGATTAAATATTTTGACACCCACCAGACAGGACTTAACAAAGATCTGGGTTTTCTAGCCCATTATAAACCATGACATTTCACTGCTTTGTCACTCTCTGATCACCATGTATATCTCCCTGTCCCTCATTCTCTCAGCCCTCTCTGTTTCTCACCTAGCCCACCCCTCCCTCATCCCTTCAGACTGTCACTGAAGTACTTTGATATTTCACTTATATATGCTGTTACTTATCAAAATGTGCTTATTACTGACCTGACAAAGAAGGGCTACCTTTGAAAGCTAATCAAAAAATGTATTAAGTTAGTCCAATAAAAAAGGTATCATCTCATTTTCTTTTCTCTGTTTTATTTTATTCTATTTCTATTGATTACCTTTAATAAAAGAGAAACCTGCCTAGGTGTCATCGTTGATAATACACTAAAACCTTCTGCTCAGTGTGCTGCTGTGGCTAGGAAAGTGAATAGAATGTTGGGTATTATTAGGAAAGGTATGGAGAACAAATGCAAGGGTGTTATAATGCTGTTGTATCACTCCATGGTGCGACTGCACCTTGAGTATTGTGTTCAATTCTGGTCGCCGCATCTCAGGAAAGATGTAGTAGAACTGGAAAAGGTGCAGCGAAGGGCGACTAAAATGATAGCGGGGATGGGACGACTTCCCTATAAAGAAAGACTAAGGAGGCTAGGGCTTTTCAGCTTGGAGAAGAGACGGCTGAGGGGAGACATGATAGAGGTATATAAAATAATGAGTGGAGTGGAACAGGTGGATGTGAAGCGTCTGTTCACGCTTTCCAAAAATACTAGGACTAGAGGGCATGCGAGGAAACTACAGTGTAGTAAATTTAAAACAAATAGGAGAAAAAGTTTCTTCACCCAACGCGTAATTAAACTCTGGAATTCGTTGCCGGAGAACGTAGTGAAGGCGGTTAACTTGGCAGAGTTTAAAAAGGGGTTGGACAGTTTCCTAAAGGACAAGTCCATAGACCGCTACTAAATGGACTTGGGAAAAATCCACAATTTCGGGAATAACTTGTATAAAATGTTTGTACGTTTGGGTAGCTTGCCAGGTGCCCTTGACCTGGATTGGCTACTGTCGGGGACAGAATGCTGGGCTCGATGGGCCTTTGGTCTTTTCCTAGTATGGCATTACTTATGTATGTACAGTACTTATTTTACCTGCTGCTGTAAAAGGGGGCCTCTGCACATCAAAAACACACATTGATGCCAGCACCGGCTCCCTTTTGCCACAGCTTTGTAAAAGGAACCCTAAGTGCTTGTTAACTCAAATAATTGATGGTTAGCACCTAATTGACTAATTGATCTGGGATTCACACACAAATTTGGGTGATCTACACAGAATCATAAGAACATAAGAATATCCATACTGTGTCAGACCAACGGTCCATTTAGCCCAGTATCCTGTTTCCAATAGTGGCCAATCCAGGTCACGAGTACCTGGCAGAAACCCAAATGGTAGCAACATTCCATGCTACCAATCCCAGGGCAAGCAATGGCTTCCCCATGTCTATCTCAATGGTAGACTATGGATTTTAACTCCAGGAACTTGTCCAAACCTTTTTAAAATCCAAATATGTTAACCACTGTTACTACATCCTCCAGGAATGAGTTCTAGAGCTTAACTATTCTTTTGTCTTTGTCCACTGATTCATACTCTCTTTGACTGCAGTTTTACACTGTCCTTATTGTATTTTCTTTTGGCACTTATTTTTTGCGTGTGTTTTTTAGGCAGTTCAATGGTATTGGTAATCTTTTGTTTTCTATTGTTTAATTTTTGGTTTGATACATTTTCATTTCTTTATTGTACCTTTTTTGTTCACCAGTTTTATTACAGTTAAGCTAAATAACAAAAAGTCAGTTAATGTTCATTCAGTTCCTCTTTGAAAAGATGGAATAGGACATATTGTGGTTCCAATATGCCTCTCTATTTATAGCTCTAAACTGTAATATGCATAGACCCATGTTGCTTTGTAAGTTTTGCTGTTATTTGGCTATTCTCTCATGTATCTCTTTTCTTTAATTTTGTGTATATATGTATCTTAATTTTATATGTTTTTAGATACTGGACACCTGAGGCAGGCAATATCATTTTCAAAACACGGTCCTTGTCGAGTCTGTATATATCTTGCTATTTATTAAATTATTGCTGCAATCAACCTCTGGAGAGATGATTTATTGGTCGGTCAGCATTGCTTCTCTACTAGCTCTTATTTCCTCCACAGGTTATGTGTGCTAGTATGAACAGTAGCATACAACATTAAAAAGAAATACCTGAAAATGCCCTATTTCCTGGGTGTGCTTGAAATGGGCTTAGCGCACAGGAAAATTCCATCTTAGCAAGTGCTAAGCCCTTTTCATAGCACCCTTTAGTAGGCATAATCTTAAGCCCTTTTATAGAGTGTTGATAAGCTCAACACGGGCTTACCACATGCTAAGTCAGAACTACCACCAACCCAACGCAACCGCTGGCGGTTGTTCTGGCTTGAGCATGTGCCTTTTCTAGTGTGGCGCTAACCTGGTGGTAATTGGGCATCACCGCATGCTGCTTGGTTAATGCAGGGATACCGTGGGAGCCCTTACCGCTACCTCAATGGGTGACAGTAAGTACTTCCTGCCACATGGCCACACGATAAGTTATCTTGCTGCATGGCCATTTTTGGAAGACTTTTTACCCACTGCGGTAAAAAGGACCTTGGCATGTGGGAAAAATGTCCCACACTGCAACCGCAGGGCCCTTTTCCCTGCATCTTAGTAAAAGGACCCCTTAGATTTTAAAATTTTATCTTACTTCTGTACACTGCAAATTCATCCTCAGTCATACTTTTCTTACTCTCTAATAACATTCAAGCACTCCCATATTTGTATCCAAAAGATATTTGCTTAGGACACATTCAGAACTGCTTTCTTTCTTTAGGTAGGTCAATTGTATGTTTTAACTAACTGTTCTACAATGGCAGTCTTTTTCACAGTTTTAGAATTAGGGCTAAGCAAAGTGTGAGATCCAAAACAAATGTGGTTAGTCTGCATTTTAAGTATCATTTTACAATTTGCATGTTTTCAATACATTAGTCCTTTTCTTCCCCCCACTTCCCTTTTTTGGTACATGTTGTATACACACAAGTTTTTTTTTTTTTTTAAAGATGGCCCACTATTTTGACAGTGAGCCAATAACATTGGGTGAGCTGCTGACAGGGCAGAGGATTATATACAGGTGTAGGGAGGGGGGTAGGGGGTGGGAGGTCTGTGTGGCGGCAGAATGGATGGTGTGTGTTCTATAATTTAAAAAGTTGCAGAAATAAAAAAGGTGGTTGCTAGGTGAAGGAGGATTGGGATTGGTGAAATAGTGAAGGGAAGGTGATTGGTTAGGGTTTAAATGTAAAGCTGGTCTCTGAGGAAAAAGAATCCTATGTTTTAGCAGGTTTGAGCAGTGCAAGGGCTATGAAAAAAAGTTTGGGGAGACTTGAACTAGTTAGAGGAAAGGGGGAAGTTTATATTGTTTTTTTTTAAAAAGTTGTGTTGCCCTCCCCTTCACTCCCTATATATTTGCAGCTATGGAACTTGGGGGGGGGGGGGGGGGTATGATTGGATTTGTGAGTGTGGTTTCCTGGATTCTTAGAAGGTTAGGGGGTCACAGTTGCAGAAAATGGGGGGGGGGGGATTATTCCAGGCCGCCATCGTTGTGAGTGAAGGGAATTTAAAGGATAATAAATTGGGATGTGGTAATACTTATGTTGTACGTGATACCACCACAGATATATGTGAGGCCAGATGACACCTCAAGTATCATGGGGAATTTGGTTTGGAACATTAATACACATTCTGGCTTGACAGGGCAGCTAGGTTGTCACTGACTAGCTAACAGGTTTAAGGGTGGAAGCAGAAGGCCACTCAAGAAGAAAGGTTGAATTAATTTGAGTTTGTTGTTACTGGATGAATATTAAATAAAGCTGAGTCCACATTTTGTTCCAAGGAAATTTGTAATGGCTAATATTTTGTATTAATTGTGAAGGCTGGAATATTATAAATGCAATGAAAGTAGTATGAGTGCCAAATGTTATGAATGTACAAATTGAACATACCCTGTTAAAATTCATTGATATATATGCATACAACAGATTTAAATACATTTTACATTTTTAGGTGCCCCTACAAACCAAATAAGCACTCATGCATACCACCCCTACTACATCCAAGGATTCAATTGAGCCAATCAGCTTTTTTTTTCTAGCTATAATTCTGAGATTAGTGTCATGGAAAGCCAATTCTCAAACTGTGAGAGAGCCAATGCATATTAAGCGACTGAAATTAAATTTGATATTTTTACCATAAAATTTTATTCTGGATGGTTACAGTCACAATCTCATCATTATTTGAAAATGTGCAGGGTTAGTTCTTTTATTGATGTTAATGTGAAAGACATAAATTTGATTCCTCAACATCTCTTTTGGGCAATTTAATAAGGAATTGTTGATTCAGAATATCAATGAGGCATTTCTTGTTTTGAGTCTAATGACTTGGAGTGCATGATTACAAACTGGTATGATGTAGTGTGGAATAAGTAAACTAAACCAGGGGCCCTTTTACTAAGCCACATAAGCGTCTATGTGCGCCCAACACACGCCAATTTAGAGTTACTACCCAGCTACCGCGTGACTCTTGCAGTAATTTCATTTTTGGCATACATCCAAAAAATACATTTTATTTTCTGGCACATCTGCTAAACGTGCCAAGTGGCATTTGGCACGCTTAGGTCATTACCACCCGGCTAATGCATGAGACCTTACCGCTAAGTCAATGGCTGGCGGTAAGGTCTCAGACCCTAAATGGACGCATGCCAATTTTTATTTTGTCGCACGTCCATTTTTGGCAAAACTTTAAGGGCCGTGTTTACTAAGGTGCATTAGTGTTTTAGTGCACCTACACTTAGCGAGCGTGCTAACCATGTAGGCGCCTATAGGGATATTGTAGGCACATACATGGTTAACGTGCGTACATGGTTAGCGTGCATTAAAAATGTTAACGCACTTATAACACTGCTTAGTAAACAGGGCCCTAAAAAAGGCATTTTTGCAGGCGTACTGAAAAATGGATCCGTGCGCACCCAAAACACGTGCCTACACTACCACAGGCCAGTTCTTGGATAATATGAGGCGGTAGGTGCTTCCCCAGAAAATGACCGTGTGGCCAGTGTTTAACTTAATAGCAAAAAGAAGCACCCAGAGCCTTCAAAATTGGGACACAGTTCCTTTAATCGTATAACCTGAACATCAATCTTGCCTTAGTGACCCTATTTTCACGTATATTGTAGGTGGTAAGAGCTTACATGTTAATCAGTTAGCGTATGGCAGTGTAGCTGCACTGATTATCACAGAACATGTCCACTCTCTTCCCCCAGATCCACTGCCAGCACTAAAAAATGTAATTGTGTTTTTTAGTGCATGGGTAGCGCATGCCGATCTCAAATTTACCATAGGACACCTGAGCGCACTGCACAGTAAGGCATTTTGCCACAGCTTAGTAAAAGGACACCCTTAAATTTAATGTTTGATAATATATTGTTATAATTAGAAAGAGTGATAAAGCATATTTAGGGGCCCTTTTATTAAGCCTCGTAAGTGTCTACGCGAGCCCCATGCATGCCAAAATGGAGTTACCGTCCAGCTACCATGTAGCTCTTATGGTAATTTAATTTTTGGCATGCATCCGATACGTGCATCCGAAAAATAATTTTTATTTTCTGGCACGCGTCCGCTACGTGTGCCAAGTGGTATTTCACACGCGTAGGTCATTACCACCCAGTTACCACTAGATCAATGGCTGACAATAAGGTCTCAGACCCAAAATGGATGCGCACCAATTTTGATTTTGCCATATGTCCATTTTCAGCAAAAATGTTAAAAAGGCATTTTTTGCAGGTGCGCTGAAAAATGGATCTGCGTGTGCCCAAAACACATGCCTACACTACCGCAGCCCAGTTTTCAGTGCACTTTAGTAAAAGGACCCCTTAATGATCTTTGTTGATCTCACTTCCTCGTTTGATTCTGTAGATTATGAACTGCTTTTGATATAGATGTTTGAAAGTTTTATTTTAGGTTTTTTTTCCATACATGACTGGGCTTTTTTAGCAAGTTAAAATTGGGACAGAAACTTCTGATTGGATTGAAATAAAACAAGGAATTCCTCAGGGCTCATTATTATCAGCCTTTTTGTTTAATCTCTATATGCAATGCTTGTATAATATTATTAAAAACTATGGAGTATCTTATCATTTTTATGCAGAAAAATATTATAATTTATATCTTTTCTGTGGTCAAGAGACTAAAGTTTATTCTATCCCAATTGCATCTTGTCTTCAAGCAGATTGCTGTGGTTAGCACAAAATGGTTTGGATATTAATATTTAAAAAGGGTGAATCTACAGTAGTCTGTTATAATTCAGGCTGATCAATTATCTTTGGATAAATTAAATGATGTTATATTTCCTCTAAAGTCAAATTTAATTTAGTTGGGAGGTTATCTTAGATGCTTGATTGACATTTCAAGAACATATGAAGAAGGTG
Source organism: Microcaecilia unicolor (assembly GCF_901765095.1). NCBI lineage: Eukaryota > Metazoa > Chordata > Amphibia > Gymnophiona > Siphonopidae > Microcaecilia > Microcaecilia unicolor. The sequence goes on from NC_044036.1 coordinate 126,863,209, forward strand.
GTACAGATAGATTTCTTTAAAACTAAAATATTACATCATGTATGCTCCTATCTGACATGAGGGGGGTGATTCTATAAAGGGCATCTAAATATTTGAAAATGTCCAAATATATTCCTGCCCAGATATACGCCCGCATTTTATTAAATGTACCTATGTGGGCACACACTTAATAGAACAGGTGTGTATGCAGGGTCAAAAATACACACCCATCTGTGATAGGGTGCATGGATATCCCATGTATCTCCACATCTATGCATAGTAGCATTCTCTGTGCATGACTATGTTGCAGACAAAGGGATATACCCAAAATGGCTGCCATAGTGTGCAAACAAAATTCTGAAGCTACAGGCACCTTCCTCCTGGCCAGGTTCTTCTTGTGACAGTTACCACATCTCTTTTTTGACAGGCTAGAAGATGTGCCAGTCCTGGGCAAAGAGTAAGTGCCATTAGGTGGCAAATATCGGAAGGGTGAACAATGGCAGAATTGTGTGGGGAAACAGTCACATGTGTTGGGCACTGCTTCAATGGTAATCATATACTACATGCAAGTGATGTAAAGGCATCCCACAGAAAAAGCACAATCCCGCACTGAGAATAGGATTTCAAAGAAGCAGGTGAAAATGTACAGAGTACAGGCTTTATGAGGACATATGCTGAAGGACCCAGCTGCACCACAAAGAAGTAACCCTCCTCACCTTCCTGAAAATGATACTGCTATCATCCAGTGGCAACAAATATGTACCTTTTTTCTGGACAAGGAGGGCATGAACCCAGGGAGGTGGGCTCTGATCTCAACTAACCATATGTCCCGCTAACCATAACCACATTCAGGGGAAAGATATCAAGCTGTGCTAGGGCTTTAAGTTGTGTTATTTGCCTCTTAACATGACTTAAAGGGCACTAACATCATTACAGTACATTAACAAGGATTTGTATTCCGCTCACAGCAGTATTAGTTTGAAGCAGATTACAGCCAGATTAACCAACAAACATAAACTGGGAATAATAACAATAAAATATTAAAATTAAAAAAATATATATTGTTTAAGAATGAATTTACTGAATAAAATGGCTTTAATCAATCTACGAAAAGGGTAGTAGGTTAGACATATAATAACCCTTTTACAAGGGGACCCTTTTACAAAGTGGCAGTAAGCTCAATGTGGGCTTACTGCTTGCTAAAAGGAAGTACAGCCAGTCCACCGCAGCAACCCGGCAGTACTTCCTACCCCCAGTATGTTATCACATGCAATGCTACAAAAATATATTTATTTTTGTAGAACCGGTGTGTACTCAGCAATAATCGGGCAGTGCCACGCGCTGCCCAGTTACTGCCAGGTTAGTGCTGGCTCCTCCTACAACCAAATGAGTTGGATTTGGTCATTTTTTTAGATGGGCGTCCTCGGTTTCCATTATAGCCGAACACCGGGGACAACCATATCTAAGGTCGACCTAAATGTTGAGATTTGGGCGTCCCTGACCATATTATCGAAATGAAAGATGGATGCCCATCTTGTTTCGATAATAGTGGTTTCCCCGCCTCTTCGCCGGGACATCTTTAGAGATGGGTGCCCTTAGAGATGGTCATCCCCGTTCGATTATGCCCCTCCACGGTACCAGTGCAAATGGCACAATCAGAGTTGAAGCACCCCACCCCTCTCTCCTATGGTTTACATATTCCATGTTTGTCAGCAAAATAACCACCCCAATGGAATGCAGGAACTTTAGTAGTCCTTTACATAACCAAAAATGTACCTTGTTCATGATGTTTCCATTTCATCATCAGAGTCCTTTTCTTGCTCAGGGTTAGGCTGTGAGGAAGGGAACCATTTAAATGGCCAGAAATGGCTCCTGGCTGTTTAAATCACTTGTCCAGGGCTAACTGCCCATATTCAACAGTACATAACTGGATAACGCTGCCTAAGTCGAAACCACATAAATAGGACCACATAAAATATAGTCCTATCTTTATGTGGTTGAAAAACAACAAAGCAGTGGAATCAAATGTATTTATTGGAACAATAATGTATTAGCTCAGTTGGAAGTAGCAGATAAATGGTTTATACCCCTGACGCAGCCTGAGGGCGAAACGTGGCCACGTCGGGTATTGTTCCAATAAATACATTTGATTCCACTGCTTTGTTGTTTTTCATCTACTGTTTTGTAAGCAGTTGTGTGCCTTTTTGTTTGTTTTTTTGTTTTCTATCTTTATGTGGTTCATCATAGCCGATTAAGTTCGAAATACTGCACTTACCTGGTTATGTTGTATCCAACCACATAAGCCTGGATATTCAATGCTGGTGCACAGACATGCCCAGCATTTGAATATCCAAGAATAAAGCCAGCAACTGAATATCAAGCCCATAAGTTTTTAATTCTGTTTTTTCATGTGCTGAAGGGGAAGCATCTGCATACGTGGAGAATTAGCTTGCTTGGCAATGCTCAGGCAGACAACTTCATTGTAATCAGGAGTGTCAGGTTATGGTGCTTATAGTTCAGGAGGCACTCCTAGACTGCTATCAGTCATGAGCTTTTTCAATAACTTGCCCCAAGCTATGGAATCTGTTACCACTGGCATTTAGACAGAACAAAAGGAAAGGGATACAATAGTGCAGTGAAATCTGTGTAGCAAAAAACAAAAACAAAACACAAGGGCTTCAAGAGTGGGTATGAAGAAAAATGTGACTGACCTATGCAGACTGCTGTTACCAAGCTTTAATGCTTTACAGATGCTGTGCCATACAGAGTCTGAGTCTAGCTTCAAACCCTTCAGTTGCCATCCGATTATTGTGTTGCGCACACCGCACAGATCACATCACCCTTTTGCTTAAGAATCATCACTTAAGATTGCAGTTCTCATCTCCAAAGCTTTGAAGTTTGGGATTCTGGACTACTTATCTACTCTCACTATACCCTATTGTCCTAGCAGACCCTCAGATCCTTAAATACTCATTGTTTAGTTTTGCCCAACCCTAAAACTGCATAGTTTGAGTCCACCAGGCACACTGCCTTTTATTTTTTAGCCTCCTCCTCCTGGAACAGCTTGCCTTTGGAACTTTGCAATAACCTGTCATTCACAAACTTCACAACTGATTTAAAAACATGGTTATTTAATCAAGCTTATAGCATCCCTTCCTGATGTCCTCTCGAGATGTTTAAAACCAGTTCACTGAAACCTCTTCTTTTTTTTCCTTTTAAGTTTTGATTACTTCTTCTTCTCCTTTGTTGATTTGTGTGCTTTTTTTCCGTCCTATTAAACATTGGCATTCCCATCACACCACTGTGCTCTGTTTGCCAATTTAGCGGTATAGTAAGTTCTCAATAAACTATTACTATTACAATTGATCATATGTTGGATCATATTACACTAGAATCTATTGAATAACAATAATAACTAACCCCTGAAGAAGGTTTTCACGGAAACATCAGCTCGTGTTAAGTCTTTTAGTAAAGTGTTTTATTCATACCCACTCTTGAGACCCACCTGCTGTTTTTTTTGTACCATTGGACTTTAACAAAGAAATTAAATCCTTCTTCTTTCCAGTTAGAGTAGAAATGTGATGGCAGATAAGAGTCAAATGGCTCATCCAATCTGCCCATCCACAGCAACCACTATCTCCTTTTCCTAAGAACATGCACAGCTCTAGGTGGCTGGCCAACCTAATGCTAATTTTTAAAAGGGGTTCCAGAGGTGAGCCTGAAAATTATAGACCGGTGAACCTGTTGGTGCTGGGCAACATGGTAAAGACTATTGTAAAGGACAAAATTACAGAGCAAATGCATAAGCATGGATTAATGAGACAAAGCTAACATGGATTTAGTCAAGGGAAATCTTGCCTCACCAATCTACTAAACCTGTGGATAAAGGTAAACTTCTTTTATCACAACCTATAGACCTGCAAGAGCCCTTCATTCCTCTTCAATCCATCAGCTCACCACCCTTACGTGCAACATGGTTGGAATCTATCATCATCCAGCCTTCTTTTCAGTGGCACCTTTTCTCTGGAATTCTGTCCTCCAAGGAGTTCATGCTGAATTGTCTCATCTTTGTTCTAGGCGCCTTCTGAAAGCACATTTATTTTCCCAGGTATTTGCAGACTAATTTTTCTTAGATTTGTTTTTGCTCTTCATTCTTCTGGGATAGGGCCAGCCCAGTAATGATGACATCTGTGATGGAGAGTAAAGCATGCCCCCCCCCCCCCAAACTACTTCTTAGTCTTCTTTTCTGCTATCCTGTGAATTGATAGAGTTCTGTTCTGTTTAACTTGAATTGTAAACTACTTTGACATGGCATGGAGTGGAGGAGTGGCCTAGTGGTTAGAGCATCAGTCTTGTAATCCAGAGATGGCCAGTTCAAATCCAACTACTGCTCCTTGTGATCTTGGGCAAGTCACTTAACCCTCCATTGCCTCAGGTACAAACTTAGATTGTGAGCCCTACTTAGATTGTAAGCCCTCCTGGAACAGAGAAATATCCAGAGTACCTGAATGTAACTCACCTTGAGTTACTACTGAAAAAGGTGTGAACAAAATCTAAATAAATAAAGACAATATGCAAATAATGCAATAAACATGACACCCTGAAATACAATTAGAAACAACCTTGAGAGCCGTGTAGACATATATTTGGACCACATTTTCTCATTTCAGATAAAATCTAGTTTCAAGACCAAAAAGTAATGAAACAAAGAAAAGTTTTAAATTTCTGAACTGGTGAAAGAGATCAGAATATTGCAATGTTCTGTTAAGGTTGTGATCTCAACAACATCATTCTTTATTAATATTGTATTAGACTTTCATTTTATTGAAATTCTAAATATAAATCAAGAGTGCATAGACAAACAAAGCCAGCTATAAGAAATAGAGAAGATTTATTCCCTGACACCTATATCCTTAGGCAGGGGAAGTAGTATTAGAAAGTATACAATAAAACTTATTTTATGAATCTCAGTTCTTGAAAAGAAGTTCTAGGATGGCTAGTGGATATAATAGGGCAGAGAAGAAGCCTAACAGCAAAATGTAAAATCAAATCTTGTAATCATTATTAAAATTGATGAGTCCACTGTCTCACGCACGCTAAAAACGTGAGTGTGCCTTAGTAAAAGACGCCTAGTTATTAATGTCATCCATATAAAATTGCATTTTTTGTAGGTGCGCTAAGAGGTGGCCAGAGTGAGCGGGCAACCACACTACCTCCGGCCACCTTTTAGCGTGTCTTTATAAAAGAGCCCCTTAATCAGACAGAAGAGGATCCTGCTTAGTTAAATCATCTTCAGTGTCTCAGCCATCAAATATTTAGTACAGCTTAACTAGGCATTGCCACTGAACATTGGCTCTGACTGCCATGGCACTGCCTGGTTAGTGCTGGGGCAGTCTAAGGGTGGAGTTGGGGAGGAGCTGGCAGTTTTATGGGCTCCAACCATATGCTCTATTGCTGCCCTCATAGTCTAAGCAGGCAAAGAAAACTGTACAAAAGGCAGTCTTATCTTTGTCTACTTAATTATATGAGTGCTTGGCTTGCATTCACATAACTTCAGGTTCCATGACTGACTTTCAGGCTTATTTTCGAAAGAGAAGGGTGCTCATCTTTCGACACAAATCGGGAGATGGGCGTCCTTCTCCCAGGGTCACCCAAACCGGCATAATCGAAAGCCTATTTTGGGCGTCCTCAACTGCTTTCTGTCGCGGGGATGACCAAAGTTCACGGGGGCATGTTGGAAGCGTAGTGAAGGCGGGACTGGGTCGTGCCTAACACATGGGCATCCTCGACTGATAATGGAAAAAAGAAGGGCGTCCCTGATGAGCACTTGGGCAACTTTACTTGGTCCATTTTTTGTTACGACCAAGCCTCAAAAAGGTGCCCGAACTGACCAGATGACCACCAAGGTCATCCCCGATTCTTTAAGGTCTGGAGGGAATCAGGGATGACCTCCCCTTACTCCTCCAGTGGTCACCAACCCCCTCCCACCCTAAAAAAATCTTTTAAAATATTTTTTACCAGCCTCTATGCCAGCTTCAAATGTCATACCCAGCTCCATGACAGCAGTATACAGGTCCCTGGAGCAGTTTTTGTGGGTGCAGTGCACATCAGGCAGGCGGACCAATGCCCATCCCCCTCTACCTGTTACATTTGTGGAGGAAACAGGGAGCCCTCCAAAACCGACCAGAAACCCACTGCACCCACATCTAGGTGCCCCCTTCACCCCTTAGGGCTATGGTAGTGGTGTACAGTTGTGGGGAGTGGGTTTTGGGGGCTCAGCACCTGGGAGCAATTTCTGAAGTCCACTGCAGTGCTCCCTAGGGTGCCCGTTTGATGTCCTAGCATGTCAGGGGGACCAGTGCACTACGAATGCTGGCTCCTCCCTCGAACAAAGAGCTTGGATTTGGTTGTTTCTGAGATGGGCATCCTCGGTTTCCATTATTGCCGAAAATTGGGGACAACCATCTCTAAGGATGACCTAAATTTTCAGATTTGAGCGTCCACGACTGTATTATCGAAATGAAAGATGGATGCCCATCTTGTTTCAATAATGCGGGTTTCCCCGCCACTTTGCCAGGACGTCCACACAGTGCTGCCATTGTAGAATTTGTGTTGAGTATAGATTTCAGCACCTAAAATTAGGCGTTAGCATCTATGCTAGCCACAGACTGGTGTAAATGCTCACACCTAAGTTCTGGTAGTTATACCTGGAAAAGCGGTAACTGGGCAGATAAGCCCGTGTTGGGCTTATCGCCACTTTGTAAAAGGGCCCCTTAGGTTGCTAGACACCTAAAAAGTTACCTGCAGGATCTTTAATACTGGTAGGAAAAATACATGCATGAAGCCTTGCCACTGCTTGATATCAATGGTATCACTTCTTGAAAGGTAACATGGAGATTGCATACTGAAGAGGCACAGAAAAAGGGACTAATTAATACTATACTATTGCAATGGATTATATGCGGGTTGTAAAGTTCAACTTCTGAAAAAACTCCAGACAGCCCAGAACACTGCTGCCAGACTGATATTCAATAAAACGAGATATGATAGCGTTACATCTCTTCGTTGGATACTACACTGGCTCCCAATTATGGACCGTATTACCTTCAAGCTTTGTAATCTGGTCCACAGAATAATCTATGGTAAAGCCCCAGATTATATGATTGATTTACTTGATCTTCCGGCGAGGAACAGAAATAGATCATCTCGTAATTATATGAATCTTCATTATCCCAGTTGCATTGGTCTTAAATACAAAACCACCTACGTGTCTAATTTCTTCTACTTAGGAACGCAGATGTGTAATGCATTACCGAACTGTGTGAAAACGCTGCATGACCATCAAGACTTTAGGCACTCTTCAAAGACCTGTCTGTTTTGTAAGGCGTACCCTACTGATGCTACTCAATAGACTCTACATTATATTGCCTCTACGGACCATTTTATTCCTTATTATTTTGTTCTACTACTACTACTACTACTTAGCATTTCTATAGCGCTACTAGGGTTACGCAGCGCTGTACAAGTTAAAACATGGGGAAGGACAGTCCCTGCTCAAGAGAGCTCACATGTACCCCTCCTTTACCTGACCCTATTTCTTATTGACTTGTAAGCCACATTGAGCCTGCTTATGTGTGGGAAAATGTGAGATACAAATGCTGCAAATAAATAAATAAATAAATAAATATACTAAGACCTTAAATTGATTTTGCCTGTACTACAATTTTAAAGTATGTTAATAAACAAACTGTGCATGAACAGATACACATTCCTAGTATGTGTGATCTATTGTGTACCTCAAAATAGCTTCCTAAGCAAAGTAGCCTTAGAGGAGCTAAGAAATCTGATTGCAGATTTACACTTATGTTTACTAAGGTGCGCTAGAGGCGCATTAGTATTTTTAACGCGCATAAATGGTTTACGCACGTTAAACACTAACATGCCAGTAGAAATGTATAGGCACATTAGCATTTAATGCACCTTAACTTTAAAGGCACGTTAGAACCACTAACACACCTTAGTAAACATACCCCTAAGTGTTGTGATCCAGTAACCTAATTATAATATTGGACATTACCTTAGATGTAGAGTTAGTGCTGTCTTCAATCCCATCTGAATGTCAAACTATGATACATATCCTTAGTTTTAACCAATAATTTAGGGATTGATATTCAGATAGCCAATGTCTGGGTGCAATTATCCAGGGAAGTTATATGTATAAATGTATTTGTTTGTTCTTATATCCCACATTATCCAAAAATCAGTATTGCTTCAATGTGGCTTGCTGTTAACAATTTTACTGTATGTGGAGGGTAATTTTATAAAATACACCACACACTAATTATAAAATTAAGTCACACCACTTCTTGCCCCGAGATTGGTAGCATTGATTGTTGCTACTAATTGGGCTTCTGCTAGGTACTTGTGACCTGGATTGGCCACTGTTGGGAAACAGGATATTGGGCTAGATGGACCATTGGTCTGACCTAGTATGGCTATTCTTATGTTCTTATGGAGTGTATTTGTAAAGCAGGCATGCTTGAGGGGAGTTTGACAGTGTAGGTGGAGTGTACTTTACGAGCTAACATTTAGACCTGCTTCCAAGCAAGCATGTCTGCATCCACAGTCTAGGTGCTATTGTTACAGAATTTGTGCTAGTATTTTAGAAAGACTAATAGGCAAAACATAGGTGCATTCCTCCTCTATTAACCTAGATGCTCTGTTATAAAATTACCCTAATTTAGCTGATTTAACTAGATAGGTTGGATCACCGAATTTAACCAAAGATAGCTGAAGACATTTTACAAGATACATTCAGGCCAGCTATTTGTGTGACCCAACTTACATAGGACCTTTTCAACACACAGTGGTAAAAAGTGGCCTTATCGAGCCTTTACATGGGTCATTCCCCCACATAAGGCAATTTTTACCACTGGGATAAAATGGCCACTCATTAAGGTTCATGGCTATTAGTGTGTGAACCCCTACCATCCCCTATTTTGTAGGCAGTAGGGACTCCCATGCTAAACCTGCGTTAATTGGTTAGTGCATGGCATTGTAGATTTGCTAACCAGTTAGAGCAGAACACACCCTCTCTCTACCCCCAAACATGCCCTCTGCACCAAAAAAAAAAAACAAACAATTTTAGTTCACACACATGGCAGACTTACCATAGGATGCCTCATTACACTCCATGGTACTTCATTTTTTTTTTTGCTGCAATAAGCACGTTAGTACTTACTGCAGTTTTGTAAAAGGCCCCATAGTTGTGTGACTTGATAACACTGAATATCAACAAGATCTGGGAAAACTAAAGCTGCTGTCCTGGAAAAACTGTAACTCAGCCTCACTATAAATAGATTAACTTTATCCTGTTGACCTGAAAAAATGTATAAAATCATGTGGGAGAAAGGGTTTGATATTTTAAATCACCAAGGGGGCAATTCTATAACTAGGCATTTTGATGTAGGCACCACAATTGGCCATGCTTAGCACCAATTCTATAATGACTTCTGGGCACAGTAACATAATAAGTGATGGCAAATACAGACCTGAACAGTCCATCCTGTCTGCCCAACAGTCATATTCATGATCAATTCAAGATTAAATCAACAATAAACATGAGATTGTATACTTGATCATGATCTTTCTTTGGCATTTCTGGGACACAGACTGAAGAAATCCACCCAGCACTGTCCTTATGTTCCAACTACTAGGGTTGCCATCAAAGTCCACTCCAGCCTATCCGAATCTGTCAGGTCATTTGTGGGACACAGACTGTAAATGTTTGCCCAGCACTGTCCTCACATTCCTAATTACTGGAGTTTCCATCAAAGCCCTCTCTAGCCCATCCTAAACTAGGCTGCTATATGTGGGATATAGACCGTACAAGCGAAAGCGATTATAAAATACTAGTATAAATGTGCTTTGGTGCACCGAAAGTTAGGCATGCCCACTTACAATAGCCATTGACATAAGTGTGCTATGCAATGCACACAACTTACACAATAGTATTCTATAAGATGTGCATGTCCCTTTGCAACACAGCCATGATATACCTACATTCTACCCATGTGTATGCCCCTTGCACTTCCACCCTAAGGGCTAGATTCTATATATATAGCACCTGAAAAATCTGCGCAGTAGAAAATACACCAAGCTGGTTTCTGCAAAGTATGCCTATAATTTATAGAATAGGCTTAAATTTCCACACGGTATATAGAATACGTTGAGTGCCTCTTTATTTGGCCACGTCCATTTAGGCCATGTTTTACTTGGTGTAAATCTCAACGCCTATATTAGGCACAGAGCGGGTGTATTCTATAATAATGTGTCTAGCTTTTAGAAATTTCAATAACACACCCATAACCACGCTCCTTTCAACTATGAGACTTGGAATTTACGCACAGCACATTACAGAACACGCTTAGCAATCTGTGCACTTAACTCATAATTAATGCCAATTAGTGCTAATTGCTTGTTAACATCCAATTAACATAACTGATTAGCTAGTTAACTAATTGTTAAAGAATATGCTTCAATTTCCATATGGAATTTAGGGCATGATATATAGTATCCTGGGGTAAACTTAAATATATCTATTATAGCACAGCACCTTGAAGTCACGTATGTAATTTGCAATTAGTGGCAACAATCATGCTGGTGCTAGTATTCTGTAACTTATGCATGTTAGGTGCCAGTTTATAGAATTGCCTTTCATGAGTTTTCTAGATAACACGCTAAAGTCACCCAGACAAATGTTTTGAATATTGGCCTCTTAGTTTTGAAAGCCATGTACTCAAATGATGATATTATTGATCTTGTGTTTCAATTCAGTTGTAAAGAGCATCAGTCTTAATATGTTCACTATTAGGTATTCATATCACAAAATAATGGGCGGTAAGGTTTGGAAAAGGCTATATAACAATAAACTGACACCAGAAGCATTGTTAGAAAATTTAGGGCCTTTACTTTTAGGCCACAAATATAGTAAGGCTGACAAGCTAGAAGGCCTTTGGAATTCTGAGGTGAGCAGATTAGTAGATTCCTTGGCGTCAGAAAAGCTAATGGAAAGCCATGAATCAGCCTGCTAGTATAATCAAGAGTAAGGACACTAAAACAAGAAAACTGTACATTTGAAAGTAGAAGAAATCATTCCTTGATGGAGACAAGGTGAGCTGTAAATGGCATGCTTTGATTGTGTGTCAGCAGCGAGCTCAGCTAAGAAGCAATGCTTCTCAGAAAAAATTCCAGTAATAATCTGAGAACTTTCTTTTTTCCATGGTGCAGTTACTGATAGGAAGGTACTTCAATGGGAGAAAAGCATCATCTATCCTCCTATGAACAATATGTGGATCAGTTCAGAAGTAAGTTTGTTAGGATAATGCAGGAATAGGATAGTGAGCCCCAGCCCATTTAGAGGGTAATTTTCAAAAGGCTGCCTAAAGTTAGGCACCTAAAGCGTGTGCGCTAAGTGTGAATGCTCAATGGCTGGTGTAAATGCTTGGTGTCAGTTAGGCGCATAACACAGTATTATGTAACCTTTGTGCTTAAGTTTTATGCATGCCCCTGATGCACCCATTCCCCTCCCATGTCCACTCCCCCTAGCAGTTGTGTACTGTCCTTTTACAAAGCAGCGGTAAGCCCACCGCAAGCTTAATGCATGCCAATCTGGAGCTACCACTGGCCCAACACAGGCATCAGTGGTAGCATTTCCGTTGCTACCGGAAATATTCAAAAATATTTCCACAGGCGCTAACCCGGTGGTAATCGGGCTGCGCCATATGCTACCCAGTCACCACCAGGTTAGCATGTGAGCCCTTACAGCCACCTCAATGGATGACGGTAAGTGCTCCCCCCATATTTCCATGTGGTAAGTGAAATCTAGCCACATGACCATTTCTTTTTTTTGGCATTTGTACCCACTGAGGTAGAAAGGACCTTAGCATGCAGCAAAAATGGTCCCCACTGCTAGCTCAGCACCACTTTTAATGCAGCTTTGTAAAAGGACCCCTAAAAAAATTACACGCTAAGATTATAGAATAGTGTCAATAACACAAAATAAACCCCAATTATAGCCAATAATTGATTAATATCAATCAATGCTTAATTTAACTATTAAGTTACATGTATAACAGGCAGTTTTATATAACCCGCACATGCAATTTTCCCTGCTAATCACAAAAATGGGCATGCAAGATTGTAGATTTAGGAGGTAAGTGGGAACACTTTCCAAGGCACAAATCAGAAGCAAGTTATTGCGATACTGCAGAGTAATACCTCCCATAGGCTTTTCCTAGTTTAAATGTGAGGATACCTTAAAAGACAATAGTTAGGATCAAGGGGACAACCTTGTGCAGAATGTCATAGTGCTTCAGCATAGTTCTCGACTACCCTTTCAGCTTTAGATCAGGAATAGACCTGTTGTTTACAGTAGCCCTACTACTTATGAATTGGATGATTGCCTGCCAGGTCGTATGTAACCAATTAAGAAGCATCTAGTAGATTGGGTGTGAGTCCATTGCTAGAAGTTGTGTTCCAGTGGCTTTTAAAAATGCCTTTGTTTAGTCTAATATGTCTATATCTATAGACCTAGTGCTGAAAACCTAGTAAAGGTTTTACAAATTAAACAAAATTAGGCAATCATTTTCTTCTCTTGAATTATTTCCCATTGAAAACTTTAAACGACCAAATAGATCCTGGAAATAGGATATAGTACAACCCAATAACATTTCTTTAGAATCAGTGAAGAAGACAAAAAAAAAAAAATTAACAAACTATGCCCTCTAGACATATGTCCTTCTTATCTGTTGGAAGAAGTGTAGTAATAAGTGCTTAGCAAAGGATAGACAACCACAGAGCTAAGTAATACTCTGCCAAAGACAGGTTTTGTTCCTGGTTCCTGCTACCATAGGAGCCAACTTTTCAAAATGATTAGGGGTGCTGAATTTTTTTTTGACAGGTGGTGCATTCTACCCTCCCCCTCATCCCCCTCCCTCACCCCCTCCCCTTGACCCCTTCCCCTCATCCCCCTCCCCTGTCCCCCGTCCCCCGTCCCCCCTCCCTCATCATCCCTCCACTTCCCTCTGAGTTGCAGGCCCCCTCCCTCCCAGTTCCAGTCAATCCCAGTTCCAGCCCCCTCCCTCTCTCCCTCCAAGTTCCAGGGTCCCCCTCCCTCCCAGTTTCAGGGTCCCCCCCTCCCAGTTCCAGGGTCCCCCTCCCTCCCTTTGAGTTCCAGGCCCCCTCTCTCTGAATTTTAAAAGTCATCTATCTTACCTCGTCAGGGTTAGAGCGGCAGAAGCGGTAAAAAGCATGAAGGCTTGGCTCGGTGCTTAGTTGTTTTCCCTTTTCTCTATCTCAGCTCTGGCCCCACCCTTGTGGAAACAGGAAATGAGGGCGGGACCAGAGCTGAGAGAGAGAGAGAGAGAGAAGGGAAAACAACTAAGCACCGAGCTGAGCCTGCATGCTTTTTACCGCTGCTGCCGCCCTAACCCCGACAAGGTAAAATAGATGACTTTTAAAATTCGGAGGGAGGGGGCCTGGAACTGAAAGGGAGGAGGGAGGGAGGGAACAAACTTCCGGTGGGTGAAATATTGGGGGTGCTCGAGCACCCACAGCACCCATGGAGTCGGCACCTATGCATGCTACAGTCAAGTTCTGTTTCTGCTATGGTCAAGCTCTATCCCTAGTTCCTGCTACAGCCAAGCTCTGTTTCTGCTACAGTCAATCTCTGTTCCTGGTTCCTGTTACAGTCAAGATCTGTTCCTAGTTCCTGCTACAGCCAATCTCTCTTTCCGCAACAGTCAAGTTCTGTTCCTGTTCCACCTACAATCAAGCTCTGTTCCTGGTTCCTTCTTCAGCCAAGCTCTGCTCCTGGTTCCTGCTACAGCCCAGCTCCATTTCCAGTTCCTGCTTCAGCTAAGCTCCATTCCCAGTTCCTTCTACAGCCAAACTCAGTTCCTGGTCCCTGCTACAGTCAAGCTCCATTCCTGATTCTTGCTAGAGTCAAGCTCCATTCCTGCCTGTCTTTAGTTTGCTTCTGTTCATTCCTGTTGCCTAGCTCATGCTCTGCTTTGACTGTCATGCGTTGTGCCTTGACTTGTTTGCTGTTTCTCAGGTCTGGATCCAGTTCTTGCCCTGCCTTGCTCGTTGCTTTTGCTACCCAGCTCATTTGCATGTGATATGGGAGAAGCAAGTAGGTGAGCTGAGCATGCACAGAACAGTCAATTACTATGCGTGGCTGCTCTGTGCATGCTACAGACGGCTCTCATACACGCAGACAAGCTGCGTCTATGATAGCAGTAGATTTACCCTTTTTTATTTTTGGCAGAGACAAAAGCAATTTTTTTTGGATGGGCATACCTGTATTGCAGCTCCCTGCCTCCAGCTGCTGGGAAAAAGTGAGAAAAACCTCGCTTTGCTGCTCTCCACTCTTCTGTGAGGAATCAGCAGCATCAGGGCTTGGTTCCACCCCCCAGTTGTTCCTGCTGCTTCCTTCTATTGGCTGGCTGACATCCTAGAACACTCATCTCCCTGAACATGGATTCTCATTGGCTGGCTGCTGTCCCAACTCTTCCTCCTTGTAGGACTTCCCTGATAACATCACTTTAGAGCTGTGAACTGATTGGATCCAAACTTCCTGGTGTCCCCCTCCATTAATGAGTGGGCGGGACATCCCAGGCTGGTGCTGTCCAATTGGTTTAGCTCCTCTCTGTTTCTCCCCTTCTTCTACTTGCAATAATGAAGAACCGGCGGATTCACATCTCACGTTAAAATTTCCATGGTAAAGGTAGGGACCGCTTTTATGCATGGGGTCGGAAACGGTAGTGCATTGCATCGCATTCACATTATAATAAAAGTTAGCTCATTTGTATTCCGTTTTCGATAGCTGCTACCGTGACAGGAAAATGGCTTTTGTGCATGTCCCAGTTTACTACTTGCCCGCTAAACTGGCTAGAAACAGTTTAAAAACCAAGTTGCTGGCTCGTTAAGTTTAGTGCATCTGGCCCCTAGTTTTGTATCTTGCCTTGTTCTGCCCGGAGTTCTGTTCTGTCTTGCCTATTCTGAACATAGTTTTAACCCAGGTCTAAGTCTTGCTTTGTTCTGCCTGTGTTCCAATTCTGCCCCTTTGCCTTGCTTTCCTTGGCTCATATGAATCTGGATTTTGTCTTGTTTATTGAATCCTGCTACTCCTGCTCTGTGCCAGCCCATAGGACTTGTCTGCCTCAGCTCTGGGTGCGGTCCAAGGGCTCACCATCCCTGAATCCATGACAGATTGCATAGGTCCCTGGTATATCTTGCTATCTTTATGATGATAATATCTTACTATTATTTTACACAGACCCAACACACATTGATTTCTCACCACTGCAAGATTGCTTGAATTCTATCTCCAAATGGCTGAGTGATCATTGATTAGTTTTAAATCCTGAAAAAAACTATAGCCTGTTGGTTAACTGTCATCTCTCTTGTCCTCCTTGGTAATACTATCCAACTGGTTGATTCATTTTGTTATCTAGGAGCCATCCTAGACTGCCAATTATCCTTTTCTTCATAGATTAGTGTTCTTCTTAAGTCTTGCTTCTATATGTTTCGCCAACTCCTTATTGTGCATAGCTGTTTTGATCATGATGATTTTCATTCCTTTAACCATACATTATTTATTTTAAGATTATATTATTGCAACATAGTTTACTGTGGGATTACTAAATTTAATTTAATAAAACTTCAAACCTTACAAAACAGTGCTGTATGCTTTTTATGTCACGCTAAAAAGTTTGTTCATGCTACCCCTTTGTTAAACATAGTAACATAGTAAATGATGGCAAATAAAGACCTGTATGGTCCATCCAGCATGGCCAACAAGATAAACTCATTTTACATGTATAACCGAGTTTGATTTGTCCTTGCCATTCTTAGGGCACAGACCGTAGAAGTCTGCCCAGTACTGTTCTTGTACTAAGTTCTGAAGCTCACGTCAAAGCCCCTTGAAATTTACACTCCAGTCCATCCCTATCTATTCAGTCACGATCAGGGCATAGACCGTAGAAGTCTGCCCAGCTCCCATTTTGTTTCCCAATTACCGGTGTCGCCACCCAATCTCCACTAAGATTCCGTGGAACCATTCCTTCTAAACAGGATTCCTTTGTGTTTATCCCACGCATGTTTGAATTCCATTACCGCATTCATCTCCACCACCTCCTGCGGGAGGGCATTCCACATATCCACCACCCTCTCCGTGAAAAAAATACTTCCTGACATTAGTCCTGAGTCTGCCCCCCTTCAACCTCAATTCATGTCCCTAGTTCTAAAACCTTCCCGTCTCCAGAAAAGGTTCATTTGTGGATTAATACCTTTCAAATATTTGAACATCTGTATCATGTCACCCCTGTTTCTTCTTTCCTCCAAGGTATACATGTTCAGGTCAGCAAGTCTCTCCTGATATGGTTTGCAAGGCAAATCCCATACCATTTTTGTAGCTTTTCTTTGCACTGCTTCCAGTCTTTTTACATCTTTAGCAAGATTCGGCCTCCAAAACTGAACACAATACTCCAAGTGGGGCCTCACCAATTACTTGTAGAGGAGCATCAACATCTCCTTTCTTCTGCTGCTTATACCCCTCTCTATGCAATCTAGCATCCTTCTGGCCACAGTTCTCGCCTTGTCACATTGTTTCTTCACCTTTAGATCCTCGGACACCAACACCCCAAGGTCTCTCTCCTGAGTCGAGCTTACTAATCTCTCCCCTCCTATTCAGTATCTCTCATATGGGTTTCTGCACCCCAAGTGCATCATTCTACACTTCTTGGCATTAAATTTTAACTACAGATACTTACTAGATATTGGACGTGGTCAAATGTATTACACTGAGCACTAAGCACTTTGCAATTAAAAAAAAAAGATTTGTTGGGAGCATATTTGCATGATATAACCTTTGTATGGTGGTTTCTATAACTTTGTAGTTGTGTGCTATAAGAAACCGAAGAATACCAAAACCCAGATTTTCAGTTTGGAATTAAATTTTAACTGCCAGACCCTCGACCATTCTTCTAACTTTTAGAGATCCCTTCTCATCATTTCTACTCACTCCGGGGTAGCCACTCTATTGTCTATTTTCCTGTCATCTGCAAAAAGGCACACCTTTCCTTCCAACCCTTCAGCAATATGTCCCACAACTATATTAAACAGAATAGGCCCCAGCACTGACCCCTGAGGAACTCCAGTGCTCACTATCCTTTCCTCCAAGTGGATTCCATTTACTATCAACCTCTGCCACCTGTCGGTCAACCAGTTTCCTATCCAGTTCACCACTTTCAGTCCTAAGTTAAACCCTTTCAGCTTTTCACGAGTCTTCAGTGGAGGACCGTATCAAAGGCTTTGCTGAAGTCCAAGTAGATTACATATAGTGCATGTCTTTCATCCAGTTCTTTGGTCACCCAGTCAAAAAAGTCAATAAGATTCGTTTGGCAGGATTTTCCTTTGGTAAAGCCATGTTGCTTCGGTTCCTGTAACCCGTCGGCTTCAAGAAAGTTAAAGCAATTTCATTGGCTCCATGAGGGTTAAATTTAAGATTTGTCTACATACATTCAAGACATATTGAATAGATATTCCATTTTATTTGAGCTCCTTGACAATACCTTTCACACCCAATTGTATACACCGTTCATTAAAGGATCATAGATTAGTCTTTTCCAGGCCATCATTAGCCTACTTAGAATCTACAAGACACTCAGCATTTTATTTTGTTGCTCCTTTTAGGTACCCTTTTACAAAGTTGCTGTAAAAGGGGCCCTGCAGTAGAGTTGGCATGTGGATTTTCCGCATGCTGAGGCTCCCTTTTACTGTAGCAGCTAAAAGGCTTTAAAAAAAAGGAGATGGCCATGCGGTAAGTGAACCTTTTGCTATGTAGCCATTTCCCAGGGGATCCATTACCCCACCTATTTAATAGGCGGTAGGGGCTCCCACGCTAACCCAGCAGTAACTGGACAGCATGAGGGGCTTCTCAGTTACACCAGGTAAGCCCCCCGTGCTAAAAAATAAAAAATACTTTTTAAGTGCAGAAATGACATACACTGGGGGCAGACACCACCTCCAGGCTCCTGTGGTAGCCTGGTAGTAGTCCCGAAATGACGTGCAGCAAAGTGACGGTACAGGTACTGCCACTTTGTAAAAGGGGCCCTTAATTGGAAAAACATAATTGAATAGTAGGGGTGAACTGCCCTAAAAGAAATGAAAGAAAGCAATCAAAATATGGCTGTTTGAGTGAGCATTTGGGGATACTGGCGGAGAACGCATTTATGAGATCTGACACAAATGTAAATTATGTGTATCTTGTGTGTTATTTTATTCTTGTGTGATTGATTTAGTTTTAATCTCTTTTCTATTTTACGCTGGAGTTCCTTTTCATTCTTTTTACCACTTTGGCCTGCCTGTCAGTAAAGGAGGTATAGAAAATGCAATAAACTGCAATCTATAGATAGATAGATAGATAGATAGATAGATAGATAGATAGATAGATAGATAGTTGTCCCCAGAAAATGAAAACTCAGGCCACTATCCCACATTCTTTACCTCTGTACATGGATAAAAAGCAGAGGAGACAGTAGCATGACCTCTTGGTACCGTCTTCTGTGTAGTAAAATACACGTAAGCTGCTTAACACAGCTTAGTAAAATGGCTCCATAATTTATTAAAATACCTTAAAATGGGTATATGCTTTACTGTTTAAAATGCACACAGCACTTCACAGAATTTTTCCCTGTGTATAATTTGTTACTTGGATTGTCATCTTGTTAAATTTTTAATTGTTATATTTGTTTAATTTGAAAGAAATAGCAACGTGTGGATACTGAACATGGTTTGACAATTGTGGAGGATTAGTTGAGGAGTTTACTTTTAAAGTTTAGAAGTTTAAAAGTGATCGATAATGAAAACCTTCAAGACATTTCAAAGACATTTAAACACCTACGGAATACTTTAGTGTTTGGTAAAATCTAACAATCAAATATATGTGGAACATTTTTTTTTTTTTTTGCTGTGTAGTATTTGATTTCATCAGGAAATGTCACACTGTACTTTACCTTCATGCTTCTTGCAGCTGTCAAGTACTGTGCTGTATGTACAATAGAAAGACTGCCAACAATTGCTTCTTTTAGTACTTTAGTAAAAAAAAAAAAAAAATATATATATATATATATATATATATATATATATATATAATTTAGCTGAAGATTTAAAAAAATGTTTAAAAATCTTTTAAAAACTGCTAAGCTTTTAATAGGCAGAATTGCTAAGCTGTGTTAAGCAAACACAACTGCAAAATTGCTTTAACAATGACTTTCATGTCATTTTAATGTTTGTCCTAATGATATGGACATACTATGGAAATCAGTAAAAGGGGCATGCTGACATGCAAGTGCAGGTTGAAAAACAATGCAGAGGGGATATTTGCTAAACTTGTACAATTATTGTATTTTAGTAGCAAACCTTAAGGTGAAGTAAATTCAAAGCATGTGTGGTAAATGTTGAGGGTGTAGTCAGCTTCTCACACATGAGGGCATAGGAGTTTGTATGAAATGCTTCCACAGAGAGCACAGATGCAACTGTTTTACGTCCTGAAACACTTGACAGGGGCCCCTGCACACAAAACCTGCACACAACTCAATGCTTCCCAGATCCAAAACCCCCTGATCAGCATCCCCAAAGCAATAGCTCCCCTGTTGCCTGACATCCCCCCCCCCCCCACACACACACATATGAATACATCCCCAACTCCTTCCTTACCCCCTCCATCTTGTGGGACTCATAGCTTTACTGCTAGGGATCAATCTTACTAATAAGGGCAATCACTCCTTATTTGACAGATTGTCATCTAGCTGAGGTACTGTGGAACTATTGTTAAAGGTCATTGCTGCCCTTTTGAATCTTATATCAATGGGGTCAGGGGGAGGAATGCTGGCTTCGGCCTAACCCCTGGTAAGCCTTTCCTCAGCTGAGAGGTGCCCAGCTCTACCACCGGCTGCCTTTCAGGTGCTGTGGAGGACTTGCAGCTCATCTGCATATCCTTACAGCCTTCTCCGGGGTGACACCCAGGTCCACTCCGATCCACTCAGGGCCTCCGCTCCAGGTGGGGCATTTTTCTCTTTACATCTAATCTTCTTCCCAGTTGCTAAAGTACCTCAGTCATTTATGGCCCCTATTCACATTCTTTTCCTAGCCCTGTCCCTTCCTAATCTTTTCCCTCACCCCCTACCTCTCTCCGCTACAGGAACTCACTGCCCATCCATCGACTTCATCACCTCACCCTCTCCTACCCTCTTCCTCCCTCTTGGCTTTTAATCTCCGCCTCTTTCTTCCATCCATTTTGCCTTCCCCATTCCACCTAAATACCTCTCGCGTTCGAGGCCTTCGTGGCCACACCTCTCCTACTCTCCTCCGCTCTCTTTTACTCCTTCTCTTACTCTCAGCCGGTGACATCAATCCCAATCCTGGCCCCCCTCACCAACTATTATCCTAACTCTACAGATCTCACCGCAACCTATCTAACCTCATCTCTATTTCTGCACTCCCCTCCTATTCCTGCTAATGATCCTTCCAACTCTTATATTTTCAAGTTACTCGCTTTAACGTCCTCCTTTAATCTCCAACTATGTTCCACCTCCCCCACACATCAAAATGGTTACTGTCTTGATCTCATCTTCTCCTCCAACTGTTCACCTTCTAGTTTCCTTGCCTCTGATCTTCCCTCCTCTGATCACCATCTTATAACTTTCACACTTAAATCTCCTCCCTCCCAGTCTCGTCCTATCTTATCTAATTTATCTAGGAATCTTCACGATATTGACCCTTCATCTCTATCCTCCCATGTTTCAAACCTCCTCTCTACTGTGGCACCATCCATGTCTGTCAACGAGGCTGTTTCTTCTTACAACAATACTCTATCCTCTGCCTTAGATACTCTTGCACCTTTGATGACCCGCCCTGTAAGGCGTACAAAACCCCAACCTTGGCTGACTTCTAATATCCGCTACCTACGTTCCTGTACCCGCTCCGCCGAACGCCTCTGGCGGAAATCTTGGGCCCATGCTGACCTCCTTCCAATCTGCTCTTTTACGTGCTAAACAGGATTATTATATCCAACTGACCAACTCTCTTGGCTCTAATCCTCGACTTCTCTTCACCACATTGAACTCTCTCCTCAAGGTGCCCCCTCCCCCAACTCCCCCTTCATTATCTCCTCAGACCCTTGCTGAATTCTTTCACAACAAGGTTCAAAAGATAAACCTTGAATTCTCTACCTCACCACCTCTCCCTCCACTAGTCCGTTCCCCTCTCTCTCCTTCCCCTCATTCCCTTTTCTCCTTTCCTGAAGTTACTATTGAGGAAACTACACTTCTCCTTTCTTCCTCAAAATGTACCACCTGTTCCTCTGATCCCATTCCCACCCACCTTCTTAATGCCATCTCCCCTGCTCTTATTCCTTTTATCTGTCACAATCTCAACCTCTCACTTTCCACTGCGACTGTCCCTGCTGCCTTTAAACATGCTGTGGTCACACCTCTCCTTAAGAAGCCTTCACTTGACTCTACTTGTCCCTCTAATTACCGACTCATCTCCCTCCTTCCTTTTCTCTCCAAATTACTTGAGCGTGCTGTTCACCGCCGCTGCCTTGATTTTCTCTCCTCACATGCTATTCTTGACCCACTACAATCTGGTTTTCGCCCTCTCCACTCAACCAAAACTGCGCTTACTAAAGTCTCCAATGACCTATTACTGGCTAAATCCAGAGGTCAATATTCCATCCTCATTCTTCTTGATCTTTCCGCTGCTTTTGACACTGTCGATCACAGCATACTTCTCGATACCCTGTCCTCACTTGGATTCCAGGGCTCTGTCCTTTCCTGGTTCTCTTCCTACCTCTCCCTCCGCACCTTTAGTGTTCACTCTGATGGATCCTCTTCTACTTCTATCCCTCTGCCTGTCGGCGTACCTCAGGGTTCTGTTCTTGGTCCCCTCCTCTTTTCTATCTACACTTCTTCCCTTGGCTCATTAATCTCATCCCATGGCTTTTCCTACCATCTCTATGCTGATGACTCCCAAATCTACCTTTCTACCCCTGATATCTCACCTTGCATCCAAACCAAAGTTTCAGCGTGCTTGTCTGACATTGCTGTCTGGATGTCTCAATGCCACCTGAAATTAAATATGACCAAAACCGAGCTTCTCATTTCCCACCCCCCCAAACCCACCTCCCTGCTCCCCCCGTTTTCTATTTCTGTTGATGGCTCTCTCATTCTCCCTGTCTCTTCAGCTCAAAACCTTGGGGTCATCTTTGACTCTTCTCTCTCCTTCTCTGCTCATATCCAGCAGATTGCCAAGACCTGTCATTTCTTTCTTTACAACATCCGTAAAATCCGCCCCTTTCTTTCCGAGCACTCTACCAAAACCCTAATCCACACCCTTGTCACATCTCGTTTAGACTACTGCAATCTGCTTCTTGCTGGCCTCCCACTTAGTAACCTCTCCCCTCTCCAGTCGGTTCAAAACTCTGCTGCCCGTCTCATCTTCCGCCAGGGTCGCTTTACTCATACTACCCCTCTCCTCAAGACCCTTCACTGGCTCCCTATCCATTTTCGCATCCTGTTCAAACTTCTTCTACTAACCTATAAATGTACTCACTCTGCTGCTCCCCAGTATCTCTCCACACTCGTCCTTCCCTACACCCCTTTCCGTGCACTCCGCTCCATGGATAAATCCTTCTTATCTGTTCCCTTCTCCACTACTGCCAACTCCAGACTTTGCGCCTTCTGTCTCGCTGCACCCTACGCCTGGAATAAACTTCCTGAGCCCCTACGTCTTGCCCCATCCTTGGCCACCTTTAAATCTAGAGTGAAAGCCCACCTCTTTAACATTGCTTTTGACTCGTAACCACTTGTAACCACTCGCCTCCACCTACCCTCCTCTCTTCCTTCCCGTTCACATTAATTGATTTGATTTGCTTACTTTATTTATTTTTTGTCTATTAGATTGTAAGCTCTTTGAGCAGGGACTGTCTTTCTTCTATGTTTGTGCAGCGCTGCGTACGCCTTGTAGCGCTATAGAAATGCTAAATAGTAGTAGTAGTAGTAGTGTTTTATAGTATTTTGGGGCAATAGCCATGTAAACCGCAGCCAGTCACATTGCTGCATTCAATGCTACCTCTTGACAGTTAGCTTGAAAGTGTGCGATAGCATACAATATGCTGTCAGTGTTGGCCACACCTTATCCTCACCCATAACCTATGCTGTTCCCACCCCAACCTCGCTAAACATTTAGAATGGGATATTTACTGCAGTGGCTGGTTTTAGCATGCAGTACTTGTCACCTCTTGTCCACATTAACGGTTAGTGCATTCTAACACCTGAACTAACTGCTAAGTAAAGTTTAGTAAATATCCTGCAGTATGTGTTAATGGCAAAGTTGTAGTTAAATTACTGTGGGATGGATGGTTGTGCCTATTTCTAATCCTAATGTTAACTTAAAAGATAGTTATTTCTCCCCTACCACAGCTGATGCTATAGAAAGGTTCTATTTCCAAAGGAAGTCAGAGTGCTGGGAGGCTTCAGGATGTTTTCCCTATGTAGGCTGCAGATTACAAAAATGACAGGAACATTAGCCATCCCTGGATATTCAGATACTTTCTCATGCCAGACAGGGAGAGCATTAGACACCAGCATGGGGCCAACAGAGGGTAGAAAGGAAGTTGCAAGAGCACATCTTTAACCAAAGATCCCTCTACTGGAAGTGTCTACGAATATAAAGGTGAGCAGGTACTGACCGAGTTCACAAGCTATCTTGGGCTTCTATCGAATCCTAAAGGAATACTTGTAGCCAATCACTGGCCTTGTTCATGTCATCTCTGGACTAGTTAAGTTACTTAGGGCACTCAACCTATTGTCTTCTGTTTCATTCCATAGTACATAGGCTATTGTTTATGTTTATTTAAAAACTTGAAATACCACTCACCTTTTTCAGAACAGAGCAGTTGTGATTGGAAAGTTTGCAGACCACCTTTTCCTGTTGCTTCCACAGGTTCTGAAATACATGCTGTGTTAAGTGAGAATATATATCCACTTTTCCAAGGACAGAAGACAATGATTGGCACAGGATTTGACCTTTATAATGTGGCTGGGTTGCTCAATGTGATAGGTGCAATTGACTGTACCCAGGTGGCTATTGCAACACCTGGGGAAATGATCTACTGGAATTGAAAGCACTACCATACAGTTGATGTACAGCCGATATGTGATACCAACATGATCATTACAAATGTGATAGCAAGGTTCCCAATCAGAACACATGATTCATACATCCTGTGTTACTCTGCTCTGTTCAAGCATTTTGAGGAGGGATAGTATGAGGATGGATGTCTGCTTGGTAAGTCCCTGTCTATTCTATTACAGTCACAATCACACTTACATTATGGAACAGGTAGACTTCAGAGCATCCTTCAGGGGTGTGTGTGTATGTGTGGTGGGGGTGGTGGGGGGGGGGGGGGTATGGCTAATCTACAGGACTTAAAACTGCATGGATATTCCTTTATGATGACATCCTAATGTAAATGATTAAGAATAAAATATATCTTTAAGGAAATAAGTTTTTTTTAACTTATCCAGTCATTGACATAGCGATAAAGTCTCACGTGGTATCCAGGCGGTAATGGCCTATGCGCGTCAAATGCCACTTGGCACACGTTCAATACGCACAGCCAAAAAAAGTTATTTTTCAGCAGCGCATATCAGACGTGCACCAAAAATGAAATTACCACAAAAGCCACGCGGTAACTGGGTGATAACTCCATTTTGGTGTGCGTTGCGTGCATGTAGACGCTTATTGAGAAGCCCTTTTACTAAGCCGCATAAGCATCTACATGCACGTAACGCACGCCAAAATGGAGTTATCACCCAGTTACCGCGTGGCTTTTGTTTTCAGCTACATTTCCAAAACATATGATAAACTTTGTAGGGGGTATTTTACTGCCACAGGACCGATTTTATTCCTTTGGGCTCTGCTGCATGTAACTTGCATTAATCTTTGGTAAAAGACCCTCTTAATATTTTAATGCAGTTGGAACAGTTTGTTCCTTCTGAATTTAATAAAGGATCAAAGCTAAAGCAGTTTATTTCACATGCAGATCCCCCCTGGGGTGTATTCTTGTGTTGTCAGTTATTCCCCAATATTATCTGGTTTAATATTAAAAGCACTAACCAAACAAATATTGGGATGACTTATTATACTGCCCTTTCAAAAAATACTAACACTTACTCAAACTATAAATAAAGGGCATAAAATATGTCCTTGCTTACTTTTATTTATTCAATAAAATTAAATTACATTTAAGTGAAAGTGCTCAGAGTGCTACACATTTCTCCCAATGGAGCCTGTAGCTGCCTACCAGCCTTATTTTCGAAAGAGAAAGACGCCCATATTTCGACCCAAATCGGGAGATGGACGTCTTTCTCCCGTGGGCACCCAAATTGGTATAATCGAAAGCCGATTTTGGGCGTCTTCAACTGCAATCTGTCGTGGAAACGGGCAAAGTTGATGGGGGCATGTCGGAGGCATGGTGAAGGTGGGACTGGGGTGTGTTTATTGGCTGAGGAGAGATGGGCGGCCTCGGCCAATAATCAAAAAAAGAAAGGCGTTTTAACGCGAATTTGGGTCACTGTTTTTGGACCCTTTGTTTCCACAAACAAGTCCCAAAAAAGTGCCCTAAATGACCAGATGACCACCAGAGGGAATCGGGGATGACCACCCCTGACTCCCCCAGTGGTCACTAACCCCCTCCCATTAAAAAAAACAACTTTAACAACGTTTTTTTCCAGCCTGTATGCCAGCCTCAAATGCCATACCCAGCTCCATCACAGCAGTATGCAGGTCCCTGGAGCAGTTGTTAGTGGGTGCAGTGGACGTCAGCCAGGTGGACCCAGGCCCATCCTCCCCCTACCTGTTACACTTGAGGTGTTAATTGGGAGCCCTCCAAACCGCCCCCAAAACCCACTGTACCCACATCTAGGTGCCCCCTTTCAGCCATAAGTGCTATGGTAATGGTGTAGAGTTGTGGGCAGTGGGTTTTGGGGGGATTTGGGGGGCTCAGCATCCAAGGGAAGGGAGCTATGGACTTGGGAGGTATTTTACTTTTTTAAAAATTGTTACAAGTGCCCCCTAGGGTGCCCGGTTGGTGTCCTGGCATGTGAGGTGGACCAGTGCACTACGAATCCTGGCCCCTTCCACGACCCAATGCCTTGGATTTGTTCGTTTTTGAGCTGGGCGCCTTTGGTTTCCATTATCGCTGAAAAACGAAACTGCCCAGCTCAAATCCACACAAATCCGATGCATTTGCCTGGCACAAACCGTATTATCGAAAAAAAAGTTGGACGCCCCATTTTTTTTCGAAAATACGGTCTGTCCTGCCCCTTCACGTACCCGTTCTCGGAGATAGACGCCCATGGAGATGGGCATTCGCGTTCGATTATGCCCCTCCACATGTATCATAGCACCAATCTTCTAATTATTTAATCAAAAAAACATCAACTTATCTCAAATCTTGGCTGTTGCTTCTGAATCAGTGGTTTGAAATAGTACATAAGTATTGCCATACTGGGAAAGACCAAAGGTCCATCAAGCCCAGCATCCTGTTTCCAACAGTGGCCAATCCAGGTCCCAAATACCTGGCAGGATCCCAAGGCAGTTCTAAATACTCCGTTTATGCAATACTCATCAATTAACTTGAGCATAAAAAATGGTTACAATATATTTCAATCTATATATATAAATACGCATTTAAATGTCTAGGGTGGGGAAAGCCAAGGAAGGAATAATGAGGAAATAGGATAAAACAAAAGTTGTTTAGGATGTTGAAGTTGATGGCAGCAGAGAAATAGGGTAGATTTGGTTAGCATTGATGCAAAGAATAAGAACATAAGAATAGTCATACTGAATCAGACCAATGGTCCATCTAGCCCAGTACCCTGCTTCCAGCAGTGGCCAATCCAGGTCATAAGTACCTGGCAGAAACCTATTTAGTAGCATCATTGCATGCTACCTTTACTAGGGCAAGCAGTGGTTTCCCACATGTCCATCTCAATAAAATACTATGGACTTTTCCACCAGTAGCATGTCCAAACCTTTCTAAAACCCATATATACTAACCGTCGTTACCACATCCTCAGGCAATGAGTTCCACAGCATAACTATTCTTTGCGTGAAAAGTATTGCCTCCTATTTGTTTTAAAAGCATGCCCATACAGTTACATCGAGTGTTCCCTGGTCTTTGTATCTTTTGAATGAGTGAAGAATCAATCCACCTCCACCCACTCCACACCACTCATGCAATTACATCGAGTGTCCCCTGGTCTTTGTCTATTTTTGAATGAATGAAAAATCAATTCACCTCCACCCGTTTCACACCACTCAGGATTTTGTAGACCTCAATCATATTCCCTCCCTCAGCCATCTCTATTCCAAGCTGAAGAGACCTAACCTCTAACTTTTCCTCCTATGGGAGCAGTTCCTGCCCCTCCATCATTTTGGTACCTATTCTTTGAATCTTTTCTCATTTCACTATACCATTTTTAAGATATGGTGACCAGAATTGAATCAAAAATAATAGAAACTGTACACGCCTGAAGAATTACTGAATCCAGTGACAATAAATACTGTTCCTCAAACAGAAAAAAAAAACAATTTCTTTAAATTTTTTTTAAAATATGCAATTTTTTCATTTAAAAGGAAGAAAAAGCCTCAGCACTCAAAGGTAATTGTCATCAGCTGGGCACAACCCTCGTGTTTTTCAAAAGCCATGGCTCCTTCTGACTAAGACCAATCATCGGCTAAAAACCTCCAAAAATTATCATTTCAATTTTGCTTATTCAATTTTATTTCTTTCACTTAGATAATTTCAATATTTTAAAGCAGTGAAAATATCTTCTGTCACATCATGATTTGCACAATGAATTCAGTCACTGTTCCAAGTCCTTTTTTTTCTTTTTTTTGCCTGCCATATAACATCACATAACATGTGTAAGAGAAGCACTTAACTTTTAGCTTGAACTAGATGACCGAGGGGTAAAAGGGGCACTCAAGGAAGAGAAAGTCACAGTGGAGAGATTAAATGAATTAAATCCTTCGGTTTTCACTAAGAAAGATGTGGGAAACATATCAGTGTCAGAAATGATATTCAGTGCTGATGAGTCAGAGAAATTGAAACAAATCTCTGAAAACCTGTAAGATGTAATGGGGCAATTTCACAAATAGAAAAGTAGTAAATCACCTGGAAAGGATGGTATGCATCCCAGAATTAAAAGATATAATTGAAAAATGAACTTGCAGAACTCTTTAATATCAAGCATGGTACCATAAGATTGGAGGATGGTCAATATAACGTGAAATGTTGGAAAGCATTCCAGATATGATCTGGGAAATTATAGACCAGTGAGCCTGACGTCGGTGCCAGGCAAAATAGTATAGACTATTATTAAGAAAAAAATTACATAGCATATACATAAACATGAATTAATGAGACAAAGCCAATGTGGATTTAGTCAAGGGAAATCTTGCCTCACCAATCTACTATATTTCTTTGAAGGGGTGAATAAACACATGGATAAAGGTGAGCCAGTCGATGTGGAGGGGCATAATCAAAGGAGTCGCCCAAGTTTTGCTGAGGACGTCCTTGCAAAATGTCCTGATGGAGGGGTGGGGAAACCCGTGTTAACGAAACAAGATGGATGCCTATCTTTCGATAATACGGTTGGGGATGCCCAAATCCTGAAATTTAGGTCGTCCTTAGAGATGGTCATTCCTAGACTTGGCCGTTTCTGATTTTCAGCTATAATGGAAACTAAGGACGCCCATCTCAGAAACGACCAAATGCAAGCCCTTTGGTCATGGGAAGAGCTAGCATTTGTAGTGCACTGGTCCCCCTGACATGCCAGGACACCAAATGTGCAACCTAGGAGGCACTGCAATGGACTTCATAAATTGCTCCCTGGTACATAGCTCCCTTACCTTGTGTGCTGAGCCCCCCAGAACCCACTACCCACAACTGTACACCACTACCATAGCCCTAACAGTATATCTTTAACCATTAAGCATGTGCTTGGATAGTCCTCATGCTTACTCACAAACTATAATGTTATCACACCCACAGCTGAGCTGTGTCCGTTTTGCCGCTACTTCTGGAGAGGAGAAATGAAGGGGGGGATGGGGCCCCTGTTGGGGGAGTGGGACACAAACCAAGAAAGATACAGAGTTTGTGAGGCAAATTGGGGCTGATTTTCAAAACACTTAATACATAGCAAGTTCCATAGGTTACTATCCAGCTCATTTTCGAAAGTGATTGCTGGCCTTTTCCAACATAAATCGGGAAATGGCCGGCGATCTCTCAAAAGTGGCAAATCAGTATAATCGAAAGGTGCTTTTTTGACACCTTCGTCGCTTTCCCGTCGCCGAGCTGGCAAAAGGTCAAGGGGGCGTGTTGGTGGTGTAGCGAAGGCGGGGCATGGGCGTGGCTATCAGATGGCCGGCTTTTGCGGATAGTGGAAAGAAAAAAGTGGCGTTAATGAGGGAGGGAATGGGGGATGACCTCCACGTACTCCCCCAGTGGTCACCAACCCCCTCCCACACTAAAAAAATAAAAATAAAAACCTTTTTTGCCAGCCTGAAATGTCATACCCAGCTCCCTGACAGCAGTATGCAGGTCCCTGGAACAGTTTTTGTTGGTTGCAGTGGACTTCAGGCAGGTGGATCCAGGCCCATCCCCCCCTACCTGTTACACATGTGGTGATAAGTGTTGAGCCCTCCACCCCCCCCCCCCGCCAAAACCTGCTCTACCCACATGTAGGTGCTCCCTTCACCCATAAGAGTAGAGGAGTGGCCTAGTGGTTAGGGTGGTGGACTTTGGTCCTGGGGAACTGAGTTCAATTCCCACTTCAGGCACAGGCAGCTCCTTGTGACTCTGGGCAAGTCACCTAACCCTCCATTGCCCCATGTATGAGCCTGCCATGAGTGGGAAAGTACAGGGTACAAATGTAACAAAAATAAAATAAGGACTATGGTAGTGGTGGGGAGTGGGTTTTTTTTTTTGGGGGGGGTGGATTTGGGGGGCTGAGTATCCAAGGTAAGGGAGCTAGGCACCTGGGAGGTATTTGTATATATTTTTTAATTTTTAGAAGTGCCCCCTAGGGTACCCAGTTGGTGTCCTGGCATGTAAGGGGGACCAGTGCACTACAAATGCTGGCTCCTTCCACGACCAAATGCCTTGGATTTTGCCGGGTTTGAGATCGCCGGCATTTTTTTCCATTATCGCTGAAAAACAAAACCGGCCATCTCAAACCCGGCGAAGTCTGGCATTTGGCTGGGTCACACTGTATTATCGAAAAAAAAGATGGCCGTCCATCTTTTTTGATAACACGGTTTGGCCAGCTGTTTGTGGCACCGCCAAAATAGATCGCTGGCAATCTATTTCGCCAGCACCGTTCAATTATTCCCCTCCACGTCTGCATCGAAAATCAGCCCCATGCCCCTTCTCCCCATCCCTCCAAATCTGTCAGTGGTCTCCTGCCACCTATTCCTGCTGCTGCTGCTGTGATATTTCTTTAGGCTCATATAGCCCACTGCCCCACCATTTCCCCCTCCTGTGGATTACAATGGGGGAAATAATATTTTTAAAATTTTTGTGAGGAATGGGAACAGTGCTACTGTCCATTCCCCCTCAGTTTAATCCCTGACCATAACCTCTCTCAGCAGAGCTTCCAAGAGAAAGGGAGATTTTCAATGTATGGTGTTCCATGCTTCCTCAACAATCTCCCCTTTTCCCATCCTTCTAATAAAATACCTTATTTACCCAATTAACTGCAAGGTTGGAACAAATGAGCAGATACCAGCAGCTACCCAAAACTGACCCAGCTCAATTAGCAATATTATACATTCCTACCTAGTGATTCTTGGACTTACTCAGTTGTGAGAAGCAGCTGATAGATTCAAACCATGAACATAAACATCTAAAAATTATCTTTCCTTTGCTTGTTCTGGATTTTCTCTTCCTAGTCTCACATCTCCTATCAATTCATCCCTCTCTTCACCCCTTAGTGCTTCTTCCCTCCAACTTGATCCTCTCTTTTTTCATAACCCTTTTCTCAGCATCTCTCCCCTATCAACCTCCTCTTTTTTTGAATTCCACACAGTTCCTCTCCCTGTCCCCATCTGTTTCCCTTTCTCCAGATTCTCCCTCATCCACTTATCTTTGCATCACAGCCCATGTCCCTCCATGCTTACACTCACTTCAGCTATGTTCTCCCTTTTACATTCCATATCTCTTCCATCAGCCTCCCTTTCTCTTACAACCCATGTCTTTCAGCTCTCAGTACCTGTGTTTACTCTTTTCTTCCTCATTCCTTTCCCAGTGCCTCCCTCAGCACTTCTCCCCCTCTCTATGGTAGACCAAAGGCAGGAAGCCTTTCTGATGACACTGTAGCTCTTCTCCCTACTATTATCTTATTGGTCAGATATTCATTATCCAGCCAATACAGTGGAAGACGAGACAGGGCCAGTATCTTAGGAGACGTGAAGGGGCATAATCGAACGCGAACGCCCATCTCCATGGGTGCCTATCTCGGAGGACGGATACACGAAGGGGCGGGACAGACCGTATTTTCGAAAAAGATGGATGTCCATCTTTTGTTTCGATAATAGGGTTTGTACCGGGCAAATGCATCGCATTTGGGCAGATTTGAGCTGGGCAGTATCGGTTTTCAGCGATAATGGAAACCGAAAGCGCCCAGCTCAAAAACGAACAAATCCAAGGCAGTTGGTCGTGGGAGGGGCCTGGATTTGTCGTGCACTGGTCCCCCTCACATGCCAGGACACCAACCGGGCACCCTAGGGGGCACTTGTAAAAAGTTTAAAAAAAAACAAATTAAAATAGCTCCCAGGTGCATAGCTCCCTTCCCTTGGGTGCTGAGCCCCCCAAATCCCCCCCCAGAACCCACAGCCCACAACTCTACACCATTACCATAGCACTTATGGCTGAAGGGGGGCACCTACATGTGGGTACAGTGGGTTTTGGGGGCGGTATGGAGCGCTCTCATTTAGCAGCACAAGTGTAACAGGTAGGGGGGGATGGGCCTGGGTCCACCTGCCTGAAGTGCACTGCACCCACTAACAACTGCTCCAGGGACCTGCATACTGCGGTGATGGAGCTGGGTATGACATTTGAGGCTGGCATACAGGCTGCAAAAAAAAGTTGTTAAAGTTCTTTTTTTTTAGTGGGAGGGGGTTAGTGACCACTGGGGGAGTCAGGGGTGGTCATCCCCGATTCCCTCCGGTGGTCATCTGAGCAGTTGGGGCACTTTTTGGGGACTTGTTCATGACAAAAAAGAGTCCAAAAAAAGTGACCCAAATTCTCACTTCTGGCGCCCTTTTATTTCTATTATCGGCCGAGCGCGCCCATCTCTCCTCGGCCGATAAACACGCCCAGTCCTGCCTTCACCACGCCTCCGACATGCCCCCGTCAACTTTGTTCATTCCCGCGACAGAGTGCAGTTGGAGGCGCCCAAAATCGGCTTTTGATTATACTGATTTGGGCGCCCATGAGAGAAAGACGCCCAGAGGAAACCGCCCATCTTCTTTCCTCCTCAAAATGCACCACCTGTTCCTCTGACCCCATCCCCACCAACTTACTTAAACATCTATCTTCTACTGTCACCCCCCCCCCCCCCCCATCTGTCATATCCTCAATCTCTCTCTCTCCACTGCAACTGTCCCTGACACCTTCAAGCATGCTGTAGTCACACCACTCCTCAAAAAACCATCACTTGATCCTACCTGTCCCTCCAACTACCGCCCCATTTCCCTCCTACCCTTCCTCTCCAAGATACTTGAACGCGCCGTTCACAGCCACTGCCTTGATTTTCTCTCCTCTCATGCCATCCTCGATCCGCTTCAATCTGGCTTTCGCCCCCTACTCTCGACAGAAACGCCACTATCTAAAGTCTGCAATGACCTGTTCCTTGCCAAATCCAAAGATCACTAATCCATCCTCATCCTCCTCGACCTATCCGCCGCTTTTGACACTGTCAATCACAATTTACTTCTTGACACACTGTCCTCATTTGGGTTCCAGGGCTCTGTCCTCTCCTGGTTCTCCTCTTATCTCTCCCACCATACCTCTCATGGTTCTTCCTCCACCCCCATCCCGCTCACTGTTGGAGTTCCTCAAGGATCTGTCCTTGGACCCCTTCTTTTTTAAATCTATACCTCTTCCCTGGGCTCCCTGATCTCAACTCATGGTTTCCAATATCATCTTTATGCTGACGACACCCAGCTTTACCTTTCCACACCAGATATCACTGCCGAAACCCAGGCCAAAGTATCGGCTTGCTTATCCGACATTGCTGCCTGGATGTCCAACCACCACCTGAAACTGAACATGGCCAAGACCGAGCTTATTGTCTTCCAACGCAAACCCACTTCTCCTCTCCCTCCACTCTCTATCTCAGTTGATAACACCCTCATCGTCCCCGTCTCATCTGCCCGCAACCTCGGTGTCATCTTCGACTCCTCCCTCTCCTTCTCTGCGCATATCCAGCAGATAGCCAAGACCTGTCACTTCTTCCTCTTTAACATTAGCAAAATTTGCCCTTTCCTCTCTAAGCACACCACCCGAACTCTCATCCACTCTCTCATTACCGCTCGCCTTGACTACTGCAAACTACTCCTCACTGGCCTCCCACTTAGCCACTTATCCCCCCTTCAGTCCGTTCAGAACTCTGCTGCATGCCTTATCTTCCACCTGGACCAATATACTCATATCACCCCTCTCCTCGTCACTTCACTGGCTTCGATTAGGTACCGCATACAGTTCAAGCTTCTCCTATTAACCTACAAATGCACTCGGTCTGCAGCCCCTCCTTACCTCTCTACCCTCATCTCCCCTTACGTTCCTACCTGTAACCTCTGCTCTCAAGACAAATCCCTCCTCTCAGTACCCTTCTCCACCACCACCAATTCCAGGCTCCGCCCTTTCTGCCTAGCCTCACCCCATGCTTGGAATAAACTCCCTGAGCCCATACGCCAAGCCCCCTCCCTACCCATCTTCAAATCCTTGCTCAAAGCCCACCTCTTCAATGTCGCCTTCGGCACCTAACCACTTTACCTCTGCTCATGAAATCTTGACTGAAACAACTTGACATTTCGTTCTTTAGATTGTAAGCTCCTTCGAGCAGGGACTATCCTTCTTTTTTAAACTGTACAGTGCTGCATAACCCTTGTAGCGCTCTAGAAATTTTAAGTAGTAGTAGTATCTCCCAATTTGGGTCGAAATATGAGCGTCTTTCTCTTTTGAAAATAAGCTGGATAGCCTTCAATTCCTGCTTTTCCCTGCAGCCTATTGGTTGGCTAAGAAATGTCTGACCATTGGTGTCTCCTAAGCTACTGGGCCTGTCTCCTTTGTAGCTTATTGGTTGGCTAAGGAATATCTGATCAATGGGCTGCAAGAGGAGGTGGGAGCAATATCTAAGGAGATATAGAGGGGCATAATCGAACGCAAATGCCATCTCCATGGGCGCCTATCTCGGAGGATTGGTACGCGAAGGGGCGGGACAGACTGTATTTTCGAAAAAGATGGGCGTCCATCTTTTGTTTCCATAATACGGTTTGTGCCAGGAAAATGTATCACAGAGTGCAGTTGGAGGCGCCCAAAATCGGCTTTCGATTATACCGATTTGGGCGCCCATGAGAGAAAGACGCCCATCTCCCAATTTGGGTCAAAATATGGGCGTCTTTCTCTTTTGAAAATAAGCTGGATAGCCTTCCTTCCTGCTTTCCCCTGAAGCTCTACATCCCAAGGAGGTTTAATGACAGGATATGGTGTGACATCACAAAGCTAAAACTTGTCCACCAGATGGGATTTTCATTCTCCCCAGTGCAGCCACCATCTTGGTACAATCAAAACATTGTAATTGATAGGGCAACAAACTCTGTCTACTGGCTTCAGCCTACATAATGGGCCGAGCATGCTCCTGCTGTCTCCTGTCATTAAACCTCCTTGCTACATCCCAAATTTTTCAGCACTAATGTCTGGATAGTACTGGGAAGAATATTGAGGGTGCCCTAGTATCTACATAGCTGGAAATTATGATTCATCTAAGAGTTCCATGGTAAATATGTACACAAAATCCATAAAATACTAAGGGCCCTGATTGCTAAGATGCGGTAGCGTTTTTAGCGCATGCTAAAATTAGCATGAGCTAAACGCTAGAGACACCCATATATTCATATGGATATCTCTAGCATTAACATATGATAATTTTTAGCGTGTGCTAAAAATGCTAGCGTGCCTATAGTGCGGCTTAGTAAACAGGGCCCTAAGAGATACTAGGCTAGGTGCCATTGGCTTCAATGAAAGTTACAAACTTGGCACACTGATTCTTATGCTGAGCACCACAGCTACAGTGGAAAGATCTTTCTCTGCTATAAAACGAATTAAAAACTATTGCAGGAATACAACAGGGCGGGAGAAACTTTCATCTCTAGCAAAACTATCAATTCAAAAAGGAGCTACTTCTGACTTTATTTATTTATTTATTTTTGGGATTTATATCCCACTTTAGAGTCAAATCGGGTTATAAAAAATAAAACATTCAGAAAACCGAAACATGCACTAACAGTCACATAAAATCATAAATCTAAATTGCCATAGACAAAGTAGGTAGAACTGATAAAGAAACAGACTTGTCTTTATCCACCAATGAATGCTTTTACAAAATAAAAAAAGGTTTTAACAAATTCTCAAAAGTAATGTGGAACAAGGTTCCATAAATTCCCCCAACTACTGATAAATGTTTCTGATAAATAACAAACAGGCACAGATAGCTGCTTCTTTGACCTGGAATGAAGATCTCATTATGGTTCATACATGATCAAAGAATCCATAAAATATTACGGAGTTACACCTTATATATGTTGATGGATCAAAGTCAATATTTTATACTGTGTGGCAATACTTATGTACTTAAAGTAGCACATTTTTCACATGTATCTGCTCCACTTTACAGACCTAAACATGTAAGTGCCACTGATTATACAGTGAGACAACAATTTTAACTTGGCTTCATTTTGGAGGTGGAATTCAACTGCATGAGATTAAGGAGAATGACTACCTTAATTCAATGTGTAAATCTCTGGCCACAAAGAGCACTTCATTAACCCCTTAAATCTATAAAAGTTGCCAAAATTGCATGTGCAAATTCGGGCATGTGCCCAATTTGCAAACACAATTTAAATGAATAATGAGCTAATTAGGGCCAGTAATTGGCTTTTAACAAACAATTATTGGTACTAAATTGATTTATTGGCATTTACACATGCACGTTTAAGAGTGGGATATGCGCCTAAATTTTACTTGCAATCTGAAAAAGAGGGTGTGGAATGGAAGGGTCAAGCACATTATGGGGACATTCCTAAAATTAATGCACGTTGTTATAGAATAATGAGAATATGCGCCTAAAGTAGATGCATACATTTGCATCACATTTCAGTTGGTGCAAATGGCCATGCCTAAAATTAGGCGTGATTCCCAGGTGTAAGTGCTGTTCTATAAACGATGCTTAACTTTAAGCATAGCATATAGAATAGTGCTTTTTTCTGCGCTGATTGGTTTGGCGTCATATTTTGAATCTAGCCCTTAAAGTCTATGCAGGAAAAACCAACCCATATCCTATATAATAATTCTCACCTCTATGCGTCTGGCTGCCTGTGTCTGTGGCTTTCTTCAGAGTTGGTCTGCTAGGCTCCGAAGCCCAGGCTGACATCACACGCAGCACTGACCAACCGCACGACAGCAGCATGAGGCCCCGCCCCTGCCTCCCTTGCCACCACGTCCCTCCCCCAAGGTCACCGCTGCAGCCACTCACCCCTCCACCCCCCCCCCCCGTTATCGCCACCGCTCCCCCCATCCACCCTCCCCAGGGTCACCACCATTCCCCCCCTCCACTCCCTCCCGAGGTCGCCGCATCCACTGCTCCCCCCTCCATCCTCCTGAGGTCACCTCTCTCCCCTGCCCCCCCTCCAGCCACCCAGGTTCTCCAGCGAATTCTTCGGGGCAGGCAGGAAAGATCTCCAGTCTTGCCTGCCTGCTGCCGGCACTGACCCTCTCCCGCTGATGGATCGCTCTTCAAAATGGCCACTGAGACTTCAGAAGAAGTCTTGCGAGGCCGCCGCTGGAACTCTTGGTGGCCATTTTGAAGAGCGATCCGGCAACGGGGGAGGGTTAGCGCTGGCAGCGGGCAGGCAAGACTGGGGGTCTTTCCTGCCTACCTTGAAGCATTTGCTGGACAACCTGGGTAGCTGGAGGGAGGCAGGGGAGAGAGAGGGGAGTCGCTGGACATGGTGGCTGGAGGGGGGGCAGGGTAGAGAGGAGAGTCACTGGACATGGGTGGCTGGAGGGGAGCAGGGGGAGAGGAGGGTCACTGGACATGGGTGGCTGGAGGGGGCAGGGGAGAGAGGAGGGTGGCTGGAGGGGGGCAGGGCAGAGAGGAGAGTCGCTGGACATGGGTGGCTGGAGGGGGGCACGGGGAGAGGAGGGTCACTGGACATGGGTGGCTGGAGGGGGCAGGGAGAGAGGAGAGTCACTGAACATGGGTGGCTAGAGGGGAGCAGGGGAGAGAGGGGGTCGCTGGACATGGGTGGCTGGAGGGGGCAGAGGAGGGTCGCTGGACATGGGTGGCTGGAGGGGGACAGGGGAGAGAGGAGAGTCGCTGGACATGGGTGGCTGCTCACAGAGAGGCTGTGTATTAAACACAAACTCTCTCACACTCTGTCTCACACACACTCTCACTCTCACACACACTGTATCTGTGTGAAACACACTTTCTCTCTCTCACACTCACTGTGTCTCAGATATGCAGTCACACACACTCTCATTCTCACACACACTCTCTCTCTCTGTCACACACACTCGCACATTCACTCTCTCTCTCTCTCTCTCACACACACAGTTACTCTCACACACACACTCTCAAACATACACACTCCGAGGAAAACCTTGCCCGTTTCATTTGTGTCAGAAACTGGCCTTTTTTACTAGTATATGTATATTATCTACAGTATCTAAAATGAGGAATGCATATGTAGATTTTAGTTCCACTCAAATCATGTCCAAACCATGCCTCTTTGAAGTCTCTGCATGGTGCGCATCTCTATGTACACATAGAAGCTTTCTGAAATCTGTATTCACACATGAATGTGATATGCTGCTTTTCATGCCTAAATATATTTCTAACATAATGGCCAACATAATCTCAGGAGGCTTTTGTTGTTTTGATATTATTGATTTAGATGTTCATTTTCATATGTTGAAGGGAAAATGTCCAAAAGGAAAAAAATACCTAAATGACTTTCACCTATAGGTGTAAATGTTATACCAGAAGTCTGGTCACTTTCCTGTTTAAGGTACTGCACTTTCCTAAATCTTTGTTTACCATTTCCCCAAAGTTTTCAGAACAAAGAGCCAGGGCACAACATTGAATTTATACCATTTTATTAAATGTCATGGTAAATAGACTCTATTATCGTCTGTCTGTAGGAGGGTTTAAGGATTGATTCCAAGGCTGCTCTCCAGGTAATAGCATGAAAACAACATAGTGATGTAGAATTGCTGGGGATAAAGAAACCATCCAGGAGAAAACAACTCTACCTTTTTGCCTTACACAGGACTAAATAATTATTTATTTTTGAGCCAGATATAAAAGGACAAGATTATACTGACCACAAAGAGAAAAGATAATGAGCAAATAGAGATGATTTATATAACTAGTCCAAGTTGTTCTCTATAAATGTGTAACAATTGTTCATAAAATGTGGAATAAAAGCAAAAAAAAAAAAAAATAGAAAAATGTAATTAAAAGAAAATAAAGAACAATGGGGCCGTGGCTATCATGGTTCTGCCTTTGCAGTTCACAATGCATTCTCCTATGGAGTAGCACATTTGGGTGGGCAGGGGAGAAATGCATTCATCCTAGAGAATGCCTTATGGTATGTTCCCCTTGTCCATACAGTCTGTTTCAAAGTACTCTGGTTTACTTGTTTTTTAGGCAAAATCCAAAGAATCAAATAAATAGCAATTTAAATTGCACCACGGATGTGCATGAACAAAGTCAGTCGTACAGCTCAACACATTCCTCAGCTCTTTTTAAACTCACATCAGGGGGCAAGAAATAATGAAAAACATAGAAGTCTAGCTATATGATTTAGAAGCATTTTTTTTTATTATTGCTCAGATAGGAATAAACTGACACCATTGCTGAGCAGTCCATTTCAGAGATTGACAAAAGAAAGCATATCTGACCAGCCTATACCTAAATCATACTGACTTTGCACTTTCAGGAAAAATGACACATCAGATAGTCAACTTTTTTTTAATGAGATGCAGGACGTTTTCTGCAGGCACTCAAGCCTCCAAACAACTTATAGCATATGTTGCTGAATCTGATCTTTACAATCACTCATGCAAAATAAGGGATTGTAATTTTTCTGGGTTGTGAGCCCTTAGTTCGTAGTAACTATGATAGATTGATCTCAAGACAGTAGGTCGAGGAGAGCAGTTGTGCCTCAGTAGGTTATGATATGGGTGAGCAGGTGGCAGGAAGAGGAGCTAGGCCCCACTGACTCACAGACAGATACAAGTGGCAAATCAGGAACCCACTCAAACACTGAAGCTGGAGGCTTTACTGGAACCCACTCACACACTGAAGTTGGCAGCTTCAGTAGAACCCCACACACACAGAAGGCAGGCATCATAGCTGGAACCCACTCACTCAGAAGCTGAAGGCTTCTCCAGAACACACAGAAGGCAGGTAGTATAGTGGGAACCCACTCACACAGAAATTGTAGACTTTTCTGGAACCCACACACACAGAAGGCAGGGACCTTAGCTGGAACTCACTCATGCGGAACCTGCACACACACACAGAAGCTGAAAAAGGTGGCATCTCATGACCTGCAGAACCAGGAAGGCACCAAGGGTAGCTAATGATGCAAACTTGCCAAAGCCAAGGGAAAGGGGATTTAACTGTCCATCAGTGGCATGTCTGACGTCACTGTGCAGCGTCTACACTGGACGCTTGCCCCAGTGGGCCTCAATGATGTTTCTAGAGGTGAAGGAGAATGGACTTCTTCCACCGTCCGACAGCCATGAGGTGTGCCAGATGTAAGTCATCATAAGACCATGATAGGGATGTGCATTATTCCCTCATTCTACAAAAGTTGACAACAATTGTGCAAACAAATTTGGGTGGCCTCCCAATTTGCACATGCAATTTAATTGAATAATGAATCAATTAGTGCTAATAATTGGCATTTAAAAAAAGCAATTATTGGCACTAGTTAGGTTTATATTGGAACTTACGTGTGTTCATTGTTTATGCATAAGTTTTAAAAAAGGGTGCAGAAATGGGAGGGTCATGGGCAGAACAGGGGCGCTCCTAGCATTTACGTGCGTTGTTATAGAATAATGGGGATATGTGCTTAATTTAGGCACATTCATTTGGTGCAGATGGCCATCCCCTAACGTTAGGCACGAGTCCTATAGAATAGTGCTTTTTTCAATGCCATTTTTTGGCACATATATAGAATTCACTCCTTAAAGTGCATCATCCTGGCACCTAATTTTAGATGATCTATTGAGAATTACCCCTATCCCCGGATTCTATATATCACTCCTAGCATCCTGTGCTAAAATCCAAGTGTATTCTATAACAATGCATGTAACTTAATTGGCTTAATAAGCTAATTAGTGTTGATAACAGCATTTAACAAGTAATAATGAGCACTGACAATAATTAGAATTTACACGCACAACTCACTAAGCATATTCTGTAATGCACTGCACCTAAATTCTAATGCATGCAGTTCAAAAGGGGTGTGGTTTTGGGCAGGGAAATGGGTGTTTAATGGGTGTTCCAAAATTTACGCGTATATTATAGAATATGGCCGATTGCACGTAAATCTTCATGCAGGGATTTATGCCATGTTTTTATTGGTGCAAATGGAGGTGCATAGTTTTAGTAGCTGGGATATCAACTAAGCATATTCTATATAACGCGCCTAAATCTAGGTGTCGCTTATAGAATACGCTTAGTTGGAAATGTTTACCGTGTGGATGTTTTAGGCGCCTTATATAGAATCTGGTCCCATAGGGGTAAATTCTATATATGGTGCTGAAAAAAATCAGCACAGAAATAAGGCTATTCTATAAGCCATGTTTAAAGTTAGGTGCAGTTTATAGACTAGCTCTTAGGCCTGGGATTTGCTCCTAACTTTAGGCACAGCCCTATGCATCAACCGAAATGTGGTGCAAAAGTGTGCACCTAAATTAAGTGCATATTCCTGTTATTGTATAACAATGTGCATAAATGCTAGGAACACCTCCATTCAGCCCATGGCCTTCCTATTTCTGCACCCATTTTAACTCATGCATAAAATTTAGATGTGGATCCCACATCTAAATTTATACATGTATGTTTCAATTAAATCTAATTAGTACCAATAATTGCTTGTTAAAATGACAATTATTGGCACTAATTTCTACACTCAGTTCTACATCTATGTGGATGATGTGCAGCTACTCATACCCATTGAACCTGACTTACCTACAGCCTTGAATAAACTGATCACTTGTCTAACATCAATTCAAGAATGGGCAGAACACAACAAATGTTGCTTGAACCCAAGTAAAACAGAGCTTCTCTGGGGCCATAACACAAGTGGATACATACCTGACATCAAAATCCCTTTGGGGAAGTATGAACTCCCCCTCAAATCACAAGTCAGGAACCTTGGAATACAGTTAGATTCAACACTTACTCTGATTCACCAAATCCAAGCAACCTTTAAGAGCTGCTTCTACTATTTGCAACAGCTACGCTGCCTCTCTCCTTACATCGAGAAGGTAAATCCTATCCCAGTTGTGCATGCCATGGTAATGTCAAGACTGGATTACTGCAATGCACTATACAATGGTCTGACTACAAGGGCCTGCACCAGCTCCAGTTGATTCAGAATGCAGCAGCAAGACTCATAGAAGGTTGCAAATGATGTGACCATATCACACACATTTTTGCAAAAACTTCATTGGCTACCAGTACAATACAGGGCTAAAGTTAAAACTCTATGTCTGTCTTCAAGGCCCTGAAAGGAAAATGGCCCCGAGTATCTGAAGAATAAAATAATCCTCCACACACTGTCAAGGACACTAAGGTCCTCCCAAGGACTTCACTAATACACCTTCTCCAGAAGACATTACACGATGTGATAACCGCAAGCGAGCCTTTTCCGGAGTAGCCCCCACACTCTGGAATGCATTGCCTGAAAGGCTCTGCTTAACCACAAGACTACCTGTACTTCAGGAAGCAGGTGGAAGCTTGGCTCTTCAACCAAGCCTTTAATGGAAGAAGTAACTGACTTGTTAGTCTCCACTCACACACACAAGGATTGACTCGGGCTGCACATACTGCAGCGGGACATGTTATCCACTCCTACCCTGGCTGAGATAATAATTAACCATCTCTCTGACCTCAAGTGCAACTTTCTTCAAATCAATCACCTTACTTTCTATATTCTTCCTACTTTCTTACTCATCTATATGTTACAAACTTTGCCTTACCCTTCATTACCAATTATAATGTTCTAGTACATATTGTGTGTCATTGCAAGTAGTATACCATGCCATACTTGTATTGTTGTTTCGAATATTTTTACTGCTCTAATTGCCTATTGCTCATGTTTGATCTATTCTTACTGAAGTGAATTCCTTCAAAAAGGCAGTAAATCAATCATAATAAATAAATAAATAAATTGGCTCGTTATTCAATTAAATTGCTTGCATAGATTGAGTGCATGCCCAAATTTGCTTACACAATTGTTGGTGATTGTTTTAGAATTAGGGGGTAAGCATGCATTCTATGATGACAGTTGCACATGAAACTGTCATTACAGAATAGTAGCGGTAGTCCGCATTTACATGTCTAACTTTAGACATGAGTACTTGTGATAGCTCAATGGCTGATGATAGTATGTAACTATAGGCTGTTAGATGAGTAAATACTAGTATTCTATAACCTACACATGTAACTGCCTGACATGCCCCGACATACCTATGCTCCTCCTAGGTCCATACCCTCTTGGAGTTGCTGAATGAGGAATTTGAGCACATAAGTTATAGGGCAGTTATGTGTTATTACCAATTAGTGACAATTAGCACCAATGATAGTTAAGAATTGGTTGTTAAGGCCAATTAATTCATTAAATTACATGC
Organism: Microcaecilia unicolor; assembly: GCF_901765095.1. Taxonomy (NCBI): domain Eukaryota; kingdom Metazoa; phylum Chordata; class Amphibia; order Gymnophiona; family Siphonopidae; genus Microcaecilia; species Microcaecilia unicolor. The sequence goes on from NC_044036.1 coordinate 126,906,536, forward strand.
ACAACTGACCTTGTTCTATAGGTTGTGTGCACAAATTTGTGGACTAGTCAGAAATTTAGGCATGCAAATTTCTAGAATTAAGGAGAGGAGCCTGTTGGGCAACATTTCACAGGACCAGGACACTGCACCAGTGACTTCACAGTGAGAATCCTCAAAGGTAACTTTAAAACCATAAAAGAACGTAAGACCTTTGAAGTCAGAATGATTGAATATTTCAACACCCAACAGAAAGGACTTAACAAGGACCTGGGGTTCCTAGCCCACTATAAACCATAAAGCTGTATGTCTCTGTTGATCACCCTCCCCTCACCTGTCCACACCCACCCTGTTAGAATACCAATGATATACTTTGATGTCCCCATGCATACTTCCTACCCACCCCCATCCTCCCACCCTGTCAGACTGTCATAGCACTGCTTGAATGTTTTTCACTTATATACACTGTCAGCTAGCACATTTGCTTATTTCCGATCTGACGAAGAAGGGCAACCTTCGAAAGCTAATCAAGAAATGTATTAAGTTATGTCCAATAAAAAAGGTATCATCTTATTTTCTTTTCCATGTTTTATTTTGTTTGATTTCTATAGAATTAAGGAGTATGTTTCCAGTTTCAGATCAGAAAATTGTATGTATTTAAAAAAGATACAGTAAATTGACTTTAAATGTTTTTAACCTCCAATCTTACTTCAGCTAATTTTTCTTTTACATACAAATCAAATGTTTTGAATATATCTTTCTATAACAAACTGAAAAAAAACATTGGAAAATCAACTAGATTGTTTCCTTCAGGATGAAAAGTGAAGACCTAAATAGAAAGCTTTCTTTTAATATAAAGAACTACAGAGGATATTTGAGTTTAATCTAGCAAATATGGACAGTTACCATGGAACTTCTTATGATATATGAGAGCATGAGCTGAGGCATCAGAAGATGCAATGTCAATTGAAAGTTTGAAAATATTCAACCTGACGTGAATAAAAATTACACAGGGAAAGCTGTTCCATTATCTATCTTATCTCAGAAAAAAGAGGTTCTCAATGTCTCACCCGACTGTGGAAGCTAGGACTATCCAGGAAAATAAGTGTACCTTCTGGACAACACCATGCAAACAGAAGGCGAGGGTTTCCTATGATATTTCTTCAATGACAAGATAATTAATCGATTGGAGTTGCCAAATTTTCCACATACCTTAAGTACAGATGAGAAGGACAATTCTATAATCTAGGTGCCTGCATTGATGTGTCCCTTGAGCGTGTAAATATCTAGGATATTAGCACTTATGGGGCTTATTCTATAAAAGTTATGCTCCTAAATTTACACTCCTAAATTTATGAGTATAATTTATACTCCTAAATTTATGCTCCTAAATGTATTCTAAATTTATGAGTGTAATAGGCCCTAAATTAGAAGCTTAAATTTAGGAGCATAGATTACACAAGTAATTTAGGAACGTAGATTTAGGAGCATAAATTTAGGACCATAACCTTTATAGAATAGGGCCTTCTTCTATAAAGGTTATGGTCCTTATTCTATAAAGATTATGCTCCTAAATTTATGCTCCCTATAATTTATGTTCCTAAATTATTGCTCTTAAATTATGATTGTATTCTATTTTGTAGCATAGAATATGCTCCTAATTTAGGAACATAAATTATGCTTATAAATTTAGGCGCATACTTTTTAGGAGCATAACCTTTATAGAATAAGACCCAATGGGGGAGAGTCTATATATGGCATCTGGAAAATCCATGCAGAACTCATTTTCACCTAAGTGCATTCTATAAGATTTAGGTACAGTATATAAAATACACTTAGCTGATATCCCAGCACCTAAAACTTCATGCATCCATTTACACCAGTAAAAACGTGTAGATTTACACAGACTGAGCCATATTCTATAACAATGTGTATAACTTTGGGAATGCCCATGAAATGCCCATTTCCCCTCCTAAAACCATGCCCCCTTTTAGATGTGTGCATTAGAATTTAGGCACAGTGAGTTACTTATAACATACGCTTAGCAAGTTATGCACGTAAGTTCTAATTATTGCTAATTAGTGCTCATCATTGCTTGTTAAGTGCCATTAACAATGCTAATTGGCTTATTAAGCCAATTAAGTTATTCATATTGTTATGGAATGTGCTTAAATTTAGGCACGATATATAGAATCTGGCAGAATGTGTATAAATGTACACTTATCCACAAAAGTACCAGCAAGGCATCTAAACACTATTTTCTAACAGCGCACCTAACATATAGGACTAGATTTAGTAAATGGAGCTCAAAATTTGTTATAAAAAGAAAAAGAAAATCAGCACTGAATGGTATTTTATAAAGGCTGCTCCAAGATGGATGTCCTTTATAGAATAGCATGTAGTGCCTGGATCCCCATTCAACTTTGGGCTTGAGGATTTACACCAAGTGACACCAGGTGTAAATCCTGGTGCATAAGTTAGACGTGTATCGCCTGAATTCTATAATACTGTGTGTATCTTTAGTAAATGTTCCTGACCTGCCCATACCCCTCCCATAAACACACCCCTTTTGAGTTGAACACTAAGGGGCTTTTTTTACCA